>NC_081141.1:29506695-29520141 GCF_958295425.1 Solea solea
ACTCGAAAATTTCAACTCTTCCTTTTTCACAAGATCAGCTCGATATTTTCAGCTCTGTGTTTCAAGCTCTGTGTTTCCAGCTCTATATTTCCAGCTCTATATTTCCAGCTCTGTGTTTCCAGCTCTGTGTTTCCAGCTCTGTGTTTCCAGCTCTATGTTTCCAGCTCTGTGTTTCCAGCTCTGTGTGTCCAGCTCTGTGTTTCCAGCTCTGTGTTTCCAGCTCTGTGTTTCCAGCTCTGTGTTTCCAGCTCTATATTTCCAGCTCTGTGTTTCCAGCTCTGTGTTTCCAGCTCTGTGTTTCCAGCTCTATATTTCCAGCTCTGTGTTTCCAGCTCTGTGTTTCCAGCTCTGTGTTTCCAGCTCTGTGTTTCCAGCTCTGTGTTTCCAGCTCTATGTTTCCAGCTCTGTGTTTCCAGCTCTGTGTTTCCAGCTCTGTGTTTCCAGCTCTGTGTTTCCAGCTCTGTCTTGTTGTCTGAGCTTCTGTGCAGATAAATGAGCGTCTCATCAGTGGAGTCAGTGCAGCGTGACAGAAGGATGTTGTAAAGTGAAGCGATTAAACGGCAGCAAACAAATAAAACAAATACATCTGAGGTGATTTAGTTTGGAAGAACGTGAGCGACTCAGTCGACCTCTAACGACACACTGGATGATAATGAGGATAATGAAGAGGACACAGAGATGATGAGGATGAGAGGATGAAGGTTATCTGAGCTTAATTTCTGCTTTAAGCTTAATCTGCAGTGTTTCAGCTGCTCCAGTGTTTCAGCTGCTCCAGTGTTTCAGCTGCTCCAGTGTGTCAGCTGCTCCAGTGTTTCAGCTGCTCCAGTGTGTCAGCTGCTCCAGTGTTTCAGCTGCTCCAGTGTTTCAGCTGCTCCAGTGTGTCAGCTGCTCCAGTGTTTCAGCTGCTCCAGTGTTTCATCTGCTCCAGTGTTTCGGCTGCTGCAGTCTTTCAGCTGCTGCAGTGTTTCAGCTGCTCCAGTGTTTCAGCTGCTCCAGTGTTTCAGCTGTTACAGTGTTTCAGCTGCTCCAGTGTGTCAGCTGCTCCAGTGTTTCATCTGCTCCAGTGTTTCGGCTGCTGCAGTCTTTCAGCTGCTGCAGTGTTTCAGCTGCTCCAGTGTGTCAGCTGCTCCAGTGTTTCAGCTGCTCCAGTGTTTCAGCTGCTCCAGTGTTTCAGCTGTTACAGTGTTTCAGCTGCTCCAGTGTGTCAGCTGCTCCAGTGTTTCAGCTGTTACAGTGTTTCAGCTGCTCCAGTGTTTCAGCTGCTCCAGTGTTTCAGCTGTTACAGTGTTTCAGCTGCTCCAGTGTGTCAGCTGCTCCAGTGTTTCAGCTGTTACAGTGTTTCAGCTGCTCCAGTGTTTCAGCTGCTCCAGTGTTTCAGCTGTTACAGTGTTTCAGCTGCTCCAGTGTTTCAACTGCTCCAGTGTTTCAGCTGCTCCAGTGTTTCAGCTGTTCCAGTGTTTCAGCTGTTACAGTGTTTCAGCTGCTCCAGTGTTTCAACTGCTCCAGTGTTTCAGCTGCTCCAGTGTTTCAGCTGTTCCAGTGTTTCAGCTGCTCCAGTGTGTCAGCTGCTCCAGTGTTTCAGCTGCTCCAGTGTTTCAGCTGCTCCAGTGTGTCAGCTGCTCCAGTGTTTCAGCTCCAGTGTGTCAGCTGCTCCAGTGTTTCAGCTGCTCCGGTGTTTCAGCTGCTCCAGTGTTTCAGCTGCAGTGTTTCAGCTGCTCCAGTGTTTCATCTGCTCCAGTGTTTCAGCTGCTCCAGTGTTTCAGCTGCTCCAGTGTGTCAGCTTCACTGTTTTTTTTTAAGCTGCTGCAGTGTTTCAGCTGCTCCAGTGTTTCAGCTTCACTGTTTTTTTTTAAGCTGCTGCAGTGTTTCAGCTGCTCCAGTGTGTCAGCTGCTGCAGTGTTTCAGCTGCAGTGTTTCAGCTGCTCCAGTGTGTCAGCTGCTCCAGTGTGTCAGCTGCTCCAGTGTTTCAGCTGCAGTGTTTCAGCTGCTCCAGTGTGTCAGCTGCTCCAGTGTTTCAGCTGCTGCAGTGTTTCAGCTGCTCCAGTGTTTCAGCTGCTGCAGTGTTTCAGCTGCTCCAGTGTTTCAGCTGCAGTGTTTCAGCTGCAGTGTAGCAAACATCATCACAGCCTCAGTAATAGCTTTAGTTTCCATGGACTCTGAAGGCAACACCTCGACAACACTCTCACTCTGCCACGTTAACGTTTGACTCCTGACTTTGGCTCTTGATTGGATTTTAATTAAATCTGCTGCTTCAACCACAGACTCCTCCCCCTCCTTGTTTATCAGGGGAGAAAGGAGTGGAGGAGGATGTTTATCACTGGGATCTTCACTGGGATCGTCTGCTCTCAGTGAAGCTGATGTTTGCTGATGAACAAAGTGATGCAGGTTAAATCTGTGTTTCTCTCATCACTTCACTGATAACAACCAACAGTTTCTCCCTGAGCTGCTGCTGCTGCTGCTGCTGCTGCTGCTGCTGCTGCTTCACAGTGTGAGCTGAATGATAACAAAGCTCTGAGTGTTTCCCAGAACTTTTACTTTGTTGCCGGTAAATAAAACTGTAATATCTTAATAAGACAAAGTTAGATATTTTTCCTGAAATGAGATTTGTTTTACTCGATTATTTTTCTTTTTAGAGCAAAAATCGTGTTTTACAGTCACAGTCACTGACATTCTTAAATTCAGTTCAAGTAAAGAAATAAACATTTGTTACATGACAGAATTTAAAGGAACATTCCGTTGTGAAAGTGTAGAAACCTGAGTCTCCAGAGGAAAGTGAAATAAGCCTCTGAACCGTCTGGACGTTTAATCAGGTAGCGGTCCGTGTGTGTGTGTGTGTGTGGGGTCAGGAGGGGTCAGGAGGGGGCGCTGTCTTCAGCAGCAGCAGCAGAATGTGTCTGCTGTCGGCCGCTCCTCTCGTCTCAGTCTCAGGAGGAAACTGAAGAAACAGCAGAGAATCTCTTTTTACTCTGACCTCAGGGTCAAACCTATTTAACTGCTCGTCCACTCAGAGGCTTCACTCCACCCCCCCACCCCCCCTCACCCCCGAGACCTGCGCTGAAATGGACTCACCCATCCATTTCATTTAAACCTGAATTAGCCTCAGCGCTAATTTTACACTTTAGCTTTAATAAGAAATGACTGAGTGACAGAAACTTAACCTTTACACTCTAATAACTCTTTACTATTATTACTAGAATGATTATAATTATGAATAATATTATCATTATCATTATGAATAACAAACCGGTTTAAACCAACATTTAATCTCTAATGTGACACACACACACACACACACACTGTTGTTGTGCTCAGTGATGTGTGTAATAGATCACAGTTTTAAGCAAACGTGACATTAAAAATCACACATTTCTGCAGAAATATAAAAATACACAAAGCACAAAGTGAAACTTTCAGATTTTGCTCTCAGAGAGTTGAATATTTCCAGGTGAAGTGAAAAGATGAGTTAGAATCACCTGTTTGATAAAATGTTAAATCCTGTTTGTTACAGGAAATGAAACTTTTCTGAGGGAAACTTCACAACATTCACTGTATCTCCTCCTCCTCCTCCTCCTCCTCCTCCTCCTCCTCCTCCTCCTCCACATTAATGTTCCGTGCTGCAGTATTTGACTGGTTTGTCCTAACATAAAAGTCATTACACATCTGTCCACAGCTGCTCACATTTACACTCACAAACTGCCAATTAAACTCACTTCCCTGGGTAAAAGCAGCGTAAAGTACATTACAGAGCACAACTCCACAGGAGTCTCTGCAGGAGAAAGTCATTCCCTCCACTCGCTGCTTTCCTTAATTACATTTTCACCACTCTGTATCGTCTTCTCCTGACTCTCTCTCTGTGTGTGTGTGTGTGTGTGACTCTCACTCATGCCCTGCAGCTGCAGCTGCTCACACACTTACACTGCAGCACTTTCTCATCACCTGCTTTTATTCAATTACAAAGAGCAGTCGTCATTAAGGCCACTGAGTGTCTTCACTTTCCACACAAACTCAGAGGTTGTGTGTCACCTCTATGTGTGTGTGTGTGTGTTTGTCACACGACTGTTCAACAGTTCACACGTGGCAGGTGACGTACTCACAGCACCACCGTGTACACACCAAACCTCAGTGAGAAAAGCACTGATTTTCACTTGTGTCACTGACTTACATCATAATGAAGGATTTTAAATGTCACATTTAGTGATGGAGGCAGCAGTGTGTGTGTGTGTGTGTGTGTGTGTGTGGGAGAGTGAGTGTTTTACAAACTTCCCTTTACACAAAGAAAAGTCTGTAACAGTGAGATAAAGACGTGATCGTGTCTTTTGCTCTTTTTTAATTAAAATGATGATAAATTCAAGAAAAAACTGAGCCAGTTTATTTGAGTGTAATACGTTTTTCCACAGGCATCATTTCCCTGAAATATTTGTTTTTGCAGCTTCTGTTTTTCTTAACTAAAGTTTTTGAACTCATTATTTATTAAGTTTTTTCAACAAGAAAATGACAACACACTGAAACAGCTGAACTAAAGAAAACAAGAACCACATTTACTCTGAGGTATCGTTGCTTTGTACTAAAGTACAGGTGCAGTGTTTACCCTGTGTGTGTGTGTGTGTGTGTGTGTGTGTGTGTGTAATTTCCTTTTTCAGTTTTCTGAGCTCTTTGTTTCCCTGAAGTTTCTCGACTCTTCAGGTGAAATGGAGGTGAAAGATCTTCTCACTAGTTACTGGTTAATCTGTCCTAACTAACCAGTTCAAACACACATTAAACCACTGTATTTAACTGTATGTCGTCATAAACTATTATTATTTATGACTTATTTCATCCTCGCGCTGAAACATTTTTATTATCTTCACTTTCTTCAGTTTAAATTTTCAGGTGCTTCTTTTATTTCTATACAAATGAAGCCGCCTCGTGTTTGCCTGTCAGGGATTAAAGTCTCATGCAGAGATTACTGATCATTGACTCCACCCCTCTCACCTGTTTCCTGTCCATTAAAACATCATAAATGATAATAGAGTCTCGTCCTGAGAGGCTGAACGTTGAGGAGAGGATTATTAATCACATCCATGGACTGAACCATGATAAATCTGAGCATATGCAGCCTCCAGATTATTGATTTGACTTTAGCTCTAAGACAATCATAAGACACTGTCAGCTGTGTGTTAGCACATATTGACATGCATGAGATGAAGTATAGGCTAAAGGCAGAAGAAGGAGAAAGTCTTTCTGCTGCTTTTCTCCTGTGTTCTCTCTCTGTCGCGTTGTGTCGTTGGCCGTGAAACTCAAGGCTTTTAATCAGCGCTGAAGAAGTTTCACTTCACCTGCTGCTGCAAATCCTTCACTCCTTTACAACCTCAACATAGAGTTCACTGTCGGGAATCATCTTCTTATCGTCACGCTCACATTTTAGAAACGGCTGCAATAAAACCTCATCACCTCATCACCTCATCACCTCATCCTCACAAACGTACTGCTGCCGCTGCTGCTGTTACTGCTGCTGCTTCTGCTGGTGCTGCCGCTGCTGCTGCTGCTGCTGCTGCTGCTGCTGCTGCTGCTGTATAAGCAGCAGAGACATATTGCACATGAAGTGTTGTAAGAAGTATTTGTAATTGCATAAATGATGGATGGTGACAGTGGGCTCATAGAATGAGTCCATTTCCAGTCTGTTGGTTCAGAGTGTTTGACACTCTGAGGGATGAAGTGTGGAGTTTGAGGGCAGCTGACAGGAATGATTGTGCTGGATTATCTAGTGTAGTATGTCGCAGGTGTTCCATGGAGTTACTTGGATTAAAAGCGAGGGCTTGTAATTGTCCTGAACTAAAACTGGACGTTTGTCCTAGTTCAGCTGAACAAATGTCTCAAATGTCTCTAATGTCTTAAAATCAGCCCTGGCTTATCTGGAGACTCACACTGGAACAGAATGAATGAATGAGAACATATTCATGTATTCATCACAGTTGTTCTGCTCTGTAATGTTTCATGTTTCATGTGTGTGTGTTTTTTGTTCTTTTGTTCCAGAATAACTCATCATGGAAACCTCAGTCCTGTCAGGAGTGTCACTGTTACAGCGACGTGGTCGTCTGCACGCACACACACTGTCCTAACCCACAGTGTGACTATCAGAGGGTAACACACACACACACACACACACACTGTCCTAACCCACAGTGTGACTATCAGAGGGTAACACACACACACACACACACACTGTCCTAACCCACAGTGTGACTATCAGAGGGTAACACACACACACACACACACACACACACACACTGTCCTAACCCACAGTGTGACTATCAGAGGGTAACACACACACACACACACACACACACACACACACTGTCCTAACCCACAGTGTGACTATCAGAGGGTAACACACACACACACACACACACACACACACACACACACTGTCCTAACCCACAGTGTGACTATCAGAGGGTAACACACACACACACACACACTGTCCTAACCCACAGTGTGACTATCAGAGGGTAACACACACACACACACACTGTCCTAACCCACAGTGTGACTATCAGAGGGTAACACACACACACACACACACACACACACACACACACACACACACTGTCCTAACCCACAGTGTGACTATCAGAGGGTAACACACACACACACGCACACACACTGTCCTAACCCACAGTGTGACTATCAGAGGGTAACACACACACACACACACACACACTGTCCTAACCCACAGTGTGACTATCAGAGGGTAACACACACACACACACACACACTGTCCTAACCCACAGTGTGACTATCAGAGGGTAACACACACACACACACACACACACTGTCCTAACCCACAGTGTGACTATCAGAGGGTAACACACACACACACACACACACACTGTCCTAACCCACAGTGTGACTATCAGAGGGTAACACACACACACACACACACACTGTCCTAACCCACAGTGTGACTATCAGAGGGTAACACACACACACACACACACACACTGTCCTAACCCACAGTGTGACTATCAGAGGGTAACACACACACACACACACACACACTGTCCTAACCCACAGTGTGACTATCAGAGGGTAACACACACACACACACACACACACACACACACACACTGTCCTAACCCACAGTGTGACTATCAGAGGGTAACACACACACACACACACTGTCCTAACCCACAGTGTGACTATCAGAGGGTAACACACACACACACACACACACTGTCCTAACCCACAGTGTGACTATCAGAGGGTAACACACACACACACACACACACACACACACACTGTCCTAACCCACAGTGTGACTATCAGAGGGTAACACACACACACACACACACACGCACTGTCCTAACCCACAGTGTGACTATCAGAGGGTAACACACACACTGTCCTAACCCACAGTGTGACTATCAGACGGTAACACACACACACACACACACACTGTCCTAACCCACAGTGTGACTATCAGAGGGTAACACACACACACACACACACTGTCCTAACCCACAGTGTGACTATCAGAGGGTAACACACACACACACACACACACACACACTGTCCTAACCCACAGTGTGACTATCAGAGGGTAACACACACACACACACACACACACACACTGTCCTAACCCACAGTGTGACTATCAGAGGGTAACACACACACACACACACACTGTCCTAACCCACAGTGTGACTATCAGACGGTAACACACACACACACACACACACACACTGTCCTAACCCACAGTGTGACTATCAGAGGGTAACACACACACACACACACACACACACTGTCCTAACCCACAGTGTGACTATCAGAGGGTAACACACACACACACACACACACACACTGTCCTAACCCACAGTGTGACTATCAGAGGGTAACACATGCACACGCACACACACACACACACACTGTCCTAACCCACAGTGTGACTATCAGAGGGTAACACATGCACACGCACACACACACACACACTGTCCTAACCCACAGTGTGACTATCAGAGGGTAACACACGCACACACGCACACACACTGTCCTAACCCACAGTGTGACTATCAGAGGGTAACACACACACACACACACACACACTGTCCTAACCCACAGTGTGACTATCAGAGGGTAACACACACACACACACACACACTGTCCTAACCCACAGTGTGACTATCAGAGGGTAACACACACACACACACACACACTGTCCTAACCCACAGTGTGACTATCAGAGGGTAACACACACACACACACACACACACTGTCCTAACCCACAGTGTGACTATCAGAGGGTAACACACACACACACACACACACACACACACACACACTGTCCTAACCCACAGTGTGACTATCAGAGGGTAACACACACACACACACACTGTCCTAACCCACAGTGTGACTATCAGAGGGTAACACACACACACACACACTGTCCTAACCCACAGTGTGACTATCAGAGGGTAACACACACACACACACACACACACACACACACACTGTCCTAACCCACAGTGTGACTATCAGAGGGTAACACACACACACACGCACTGTCCTAACCCACAGTGTGACTATCAGAGGGTAACACACACACACACACTGTCCTAACCCACAGTGTGACTATCAGACGGTAACACACACACACACACACACACTGTCCTAACCCACAGTGTGACTATCAGAGGGTAACACACACACACACACACACTGTCCTAACCCACAGTGTGACTATCAGAGGGTAACACACACACACACACACACTGTCCTAACCCACAGTGTGACTATCAGAGGGTAACACACACACACACACACACACACACTGTCCTAACCCACAGTGTGACTATCAGAGGGTAACACACACACACACACACACACACACTGTCCTAACCCACAGTGTGACTATCAGAGGGTAACACATGCACACGCACACACACACACACACACTGTCCTAACCCACAGTGTGACTATCAGAGGGTAACACATGCACACGCACACACACACACACACACTGTCCTAACCCACAGTGTGACTATCAGAGGGTAACACATGCACGCACACACACACACACACACACAGAGTGTGTAAGTGCGTCACGATTTCCCGGGCTTCCGGTGAAAATCACGACCAAACGCTGGAATAGTTTCAGTTTTCCCATAAACGTCGTGTTGTGGATGAAGAATGCGGGAAAGGCGTTTCTTTTCTTTTGGAATGATGAAGTTGAAACGTTTGCGGTGAAGCTAACGAGCTTATCTAAAGTGGTGAGTAACGAGCTGTTAGCTTTGCTGTTAGCTTTGCTGTTAGCAACCTCACACTCAGGTTCATGAAAGCTGACTGTGATGCCGGTCACATTCAGTAGCTAACTTATTATTTTAATAAACCACTTTAATAAGTTGTTGTTGTTGTTGTTGTTGTTGTAATGGGAGAAAAGTAAGTTAGTCGAATCTCTTCCTGACAGGTTTTTTGAATGTGCTATTAGCATTCGCTAGGTGTTCCTAATAAACTGGCAACCAAGTGTCTCTGATACAAATGCACTATAATGTTTGAATTTAGATCTTAGGTGTAGCCTAGTGTTAAACCAGAGTAAGTTAATCATTTCTTACACTGTTATATGGAAATATTTGATTATTAAATAATAATAGTATCATAACCTCTCCTTTTGATTTAACCTAGTGTCCTTTATTATAAATACACGTCTGAGTGTGATTAATTTTAATCGTGGTCAGGTTTACCTGTGTTAGCACTGGGTAATATGGCTTATGGGTATTAGCTCAATATTGTTGGGTTATAATCAAATATCAAGATATTGTCCTGATATAAACCTGGACATGGGCTGTTTCTCTGACCGTATTCCTTTCCTTTGACAATTTAAAAATATTTTTGGCTGTTTAGAAATATATAAATATTTTTATGAAAGATATTAAATAAGTTGTGCTGGGATGTTAAAATCACTCCTTTTCTCTGTGGACTTTGGTGTGGCAGAGTGAGTGGTCTGTCTCACAGTGAGGTAAAGACGTGATCATATTCTTAAGAGACCAAGATATAGATTTTATGAGGTAAGTGTTTGTACCTCAAACAGCCACACTCATGAAAGCCTACATAACCTTTTAAGTTTTATACATGTTTTCTATATTCAGTGGTGAAGATTCATTCTGTAGTTTCAGTGTGACATAAGAGGAGCTGCTGCTTCATCCACTGTAGACATGGAAGTTTTACACACAGAATCAGAAATGTACTTTAAAAACCAAAGAGCTCCATCTGTTCAGATATTTCAGATACTTATTTTTGTGATATCTTATTCTTGCAACCTTCACCTTGAACAGAGGATCATTTCCATGGCCCATTTAAAGTCTCGTCTTTGTGCCCTGGTCTGTGTCGCTCAGCTTCTGTGTGGTCCAGTCTGCAGACTGCTGTGTTTAATTTGCCAAAACGACAAGTGTTAGTTCCAGTCTACCTGTTTGGCTCATTTAAATTCCCATGGACATATTTGCAAAACTGGTTTTATTTTCCTACACCGTCTGTTTGCTCGCTCCTCCCCTCATGCTTCATCTTAGTGTGTGTCACCGGCCTCGTTTAGTGCAGTTAAATCAAACCCTGGTCTGTATTGTTATCGTTCCTCACTGATGTGGACGCAACTATATCAACTCAGATACTAACAACACTAAATCATAGCTGTGGTCTTACCTGCAGCTGCCCAAGGTTTTACCGGCGTTTCATAGCGTAGACACACTCTGGTACTGGATGATCTTCTGTAGGTTTAGTTTTAACAAAGTCATATGAACAGACATACTGAACAACTTATATTAATCAATATTTAAAATAATGGACAGATTAATCAATATTTAAAATAATGGACAGATTAATCAATATTGAAAATGGTCGACAGATTAATCAATATAGAAATTATTGTTAGTTGCAAGTCTAAGCTCTATACACATCTGCTGACAGAAAATGCTAAACCAGAAGTCTTGTGCAACATCTGCTTACTTTTAAAAAAAAAATTTAAATAAAAAAATTAAGCCACGTATCAAATTTCCATCATGTGCAGACCAACGAAGCGTATTATTAGGTGTGAACACAACCTTAAATATGACTTTAAACGTGCAGACACGGCATCAAGTTGAACACTGAGTGTCTAATAAATTCAAGTAATCTAGAATGTTAATTAAAAACTCGCCATCATCACAGTCGCGTACAGCAGTGTGACCCTCCATTAAAAGTGCTCTTAAAGAAGTGAGTCCTTGTCACCTTTACACTGTGATTAAAGACCATCAGAGTTTTTCATCATCTGTGTGTTCCTGCTCAAGGGCTTTTCTTTGAAATCTACTGCCTTTATCTACCAGCTCTTGTTCCTCATCAGCCTCTCTGTTTTTTTCATTTATTTTATTTATCTTAATATATCTGTAATGTTCCATACTCTGCCACAGACCAGTGAGTCAGCAAACAGCCCTAATATATTTGTCGCTTAGAATAGTACATTATTACAATGCATACGAGATGTTTAACTTCTTCTTCACGGTGAAGGTATCATGCTGTAAATATTCCAATCCAATCCATCTTTATTTAGGTAGCACTTTTTAAAGAAACTGCAGAGTATGCAGAATATAAAACACTTATAAAAATAAATGATAATAGAATATGATAACGACTTAAAAAGACCGATTTAAAAACAACAACAACACAACAATGAGAAGACAAACACACCACTCTCATTCTGTATTAAAAAACAAACCCAGGAAGTGACAGTATCATGGTCATGCATTAATATCATGCATGTTATTGTTTGTTATATGTTGTTGTTATTGTTGTGAAGTGGTGGGTTTTCCCTACCAAAGTAAAGTAAACTGTCAGCTACAGACAGGGACCGTCTACAAATTTGACAAAAATTATTTTATAGCTACACTGTGTTATGGTGATGATATGAACTAATATTCTGAAAAAAGATAAATAAAAAATGTGTTTTCCTTCTAAAAAAGTGTTGCAATATAAGTCTACAATGATTTTATAGCTGCCCTGTGTTATGGTGATGATATGAACTAATATTCTGAAAAAAGATAAATAAAAAATGTGTTTTCCTTCTAAAAAAGTGTTGCAATATAAGTCTACAATGATTTTATAGCTACACTGTGTTATGGTGATGATATGAACTCATATTCTGAACGAAAAAAGTGTGTTTTCTTTTCTTAAAAGATGTTGAAGTATATTCTACATGAGTAGTGATTTTATAGGCACTGCTCTGTATTATGGTGATGATATGAACTTCTCAGAAATGATGAAAAAAGAATATATTTTTCCAATACTACCCTATAGATATATTGCACTATAATGTACAGGAGACTAATCAAGTGCCATTTTAGAGACACTACATTTTATGATGAAGATATTGAACATTTGCTTTGTCAGTGTTGCAATTTTTATTCAAGATATTGGCTCATATCATCGCCATGATACAGTGTAGTGTCTCTAAAATAACAACACACTTCATTAGTCTCCTCTAGATTATAGTGCAGCAGTACATATTTATAGTACAATGCATACAACATACTTGTTCATACTTTCTTACAATTTGTATTCATAATATTGCTTAATATGATCGCCATAGTACCGTGTATTATGTACTAAATTCCTGTAGACTTCATGTATCTTCTGTAAATTATACTACAGCACCTACTGAATACTGAAAGTATGTTTTTACCAAGTAGGTGTTGTAGTATAATGTACAGGACACTAATAATGAAGTATGGAGCCATTTAAAACCACTATAGTGTATATTATAGGGAAGATATTGCACATTTGCTTTGTTGATGATGCAATTCTGCTGCTCAGTCTGATGAAAGTATATATACATACTGTATACAGCATATGGTCACCTCCCAGGCACCGTAGTTGAGAGAGCAGAGGGAGCAGAGGGACTGAAACATGTGAAGATGAAATATTCAGGACAAATGATGAGAATATGAGCGTCAGTGTGTTATTACTGTGTTCTGGCCGGAGGATCTTTTCCCCCTGTTTTAAAGTTGTTGTTTTTTGTGTTGTTTTGATTAATGAGGAGCTGAAAGAACAAGATAAACTCCTTGGTTTATTCATGTCAGACCTCTTCCTGTGTCTCTGCTCACTTTATTTTTCCACCTACTCATGATTTATACATTTAATCGTGTCATTTGTCGTTTGCTGTTGTTTCATTGTGTTTCTATTCAGGTTTTCTCTTTTGTTCTCTTTATCAGTTGACACAGGACATTCAGTAAAACTGTTCAGGGGTTGTTTTCTCTCCCCTCACACATAAAGATATTCCTCCCTCTGATTTCTGTCTGTGTTGAATATCACCTGTATCCACTCATTTGTTTCCACGTTTCCGATTTTCTTCCTGCCTCGCATTCGACCTCAATCTGTTCCTGTAGGAAACGTGTCTGCATTGTAATTCCCTCTGCCTGCTGCTGCTGCTTGCTGCTGCTGCTGCTGCTG
>NC_081141.1:29520341-29592841 GCF_958295425.1 Solea solea
AAAACATGTCATGTCAGCAGAGACAGTGACAATGTGCAGCCATTCCCTGGTTTATTCTATAAAACTTTGAGTTGTTCTTCCCTGGGTTCGTTTAAAGTCTGTCTCTGCCTTTAAGGAAGAGGAGCAGATTGACTGTAGCACCTGCTCTGAGTGGCCAGTGATGGCGCTGTGACAGCATCCACACAGAGAGAAAGAGCCGAGGCGTTTTCTGTTACTGATATTGCACAACAAAAGGTTACAAAACCATGTTCATTTAATTGAGTCCAAAGGTTTTATTATTGCAAAGCCCTGAAGATGCAAACATCCGCACTGCACTGCAATTAAAATGCAAATTCCTGTCAATGCAGTTCTTAATCAGGTCTGTTTTTAAAAGCTTTTCATACACTGGTGTGAGGGATGTTTTCAGAGGCTTTCAAGGATAATTCATGCTTATGCTTATTTATATTCTCTTCTATTGTAGCTTGTTGTAGGTGTTTCTTGTTTACATGTTCACATTGCATGACCCATGTCACCCAAACACACAGTATGAAATGATGTAGCAACACAAACGGTGACTTTTTAAGAACTTTCAGACTAAAATGCTACTAAACTCCTAACGTGTATGTGGGTAGTCCAGTCGCCTACAGCCCACTGCTGAAGAAGACCTGGGTCACTGAAAACCTCCACCGACAGCGTGGGTGTCTCCTCAGTTAAGTCCACTCTTGCTTCACTGGTACAAGCTTTCCCGACACCCATGGTTCTGTGTGTGTGTGTGTGTGTGTGTGTGTCAGAGTCCTGCTCCTGGCAGGGTGTTGTGTACAGAGACGGTGAGCAGTGGAAGCCCAGTCTGTGTTCCAGGTGTGTGTGCAGCAGTGGACACGTCCAGTGTTCAGTGGCAGAGTGTCAACAAGTGTCCTGCAAAGCGGTACGTTTACAGAAATACACGAGACCATGTGATGCTTTTAGAACCGTGTGACTGAAAAAAATGTCTCACAAACACTCGGGAAACATTATTTCTTTTCAACTCTGAAGCTCCTGGAATGACTTGAACTATGCAGCTCCCCCTTGTGGCACATGCAAATAAATAACTAGGACTGTATGTTGGTGTCTACATAATGTAAATCCACCACCATCAATTTATTCAGAGTGATTTTTATCAGAATTTGCGATGAAAAGTTTGGTGAAATCATTACAAACTGAACTCCAACAGTGTTTTCAGATTGTGCAGCTTCTTAAATGTGGTTATTTGTTTTGTCTTTTCTCCCCTCAGCATGAGAACCTGGTGATTCAGCCTGGTCAGTGTTGTCCTCAGTGTGTGTCCAACCCCTGTCTGTCTGCTGGACAACAGCACCAGGTGAGGTCAGCTTAGGGATGGATGTTTCATTTAGACTGAAGCTTTCCATTGTAATAGATTTAAAACCAATGATGGAGCATTAACACACATGAACCACTCTATACTTAAACATTAAGGTTTACCTTTACGTAGAAAATAGAAGAATTCAATTAAAGCTTTTGTAATTTGTGCTTTGTTTCAAATTGGGATTTTAATTTGAAAATGATTAATGGTTCAGCCCTGTGTGTGTGTGTGTGTGTGTGTGTGTGTACGTACGTGTGGTCTGAGTTTAAAAAGTGTGTATGTGCAAGAGCTTTTGTGCTATTTTGTGATAATCGTGTGTGTGCGCGCGTGCGCGTGTGTGACAGCTCATAAATCTGTTCCTCTTGTGACCTGCTAAGGTTTTATAAAACTCTCACTGTTTCTCAGCTCAGTTTATTTCTGTCATTTCTGTCAACGAGACGTTTGATTTATGTCAATGTTTTTATACTTTTTAACTTTTGAGATGAAAGCAACACAAGCTCTTCTCCCTCCCTCTCCCTCTCTCTCTCCCTCTCCCCCTCTCTCCCTCTCTCCCTCTCTCTCTCTCTCTCTCTCTCTCCCTCTCCCCCTCTCTCTCTCTCTCTCTCTCTCTCTCTCTCTCCCTCTCCCCCTCTCTCTCTCTCCCTCTCTCTCTCCACATAGCTCCTCTACACTTACCAGTCGTTTGTCGTGGACGCCTCCACTCAACAGTTATTTCAACACTTTTAGCTCAGAGTATTTGCATGGGAATAAAATATAAAATATAATCAATGAAAGGAGAATAAGTGGTGTGAACATGTGGTTAATCCCACTTTAATCCTGAAGTGTAGTCATTTAATGCTACGATGAATAAATGCTCATTAAAACGTTGGTAAAGTACCAATTAAATGGACACAGAAACACATCCTCTCTAATTATTCACTAATTCTTTATCAAGTTTTCATTGATGAATTAAAAAAAGAAGGATCTATGGGACATTCATCACACAGTCCACTGTGACCATTAAATGCTGTTAATTGTACAAATTGAGCGTTTTTATTACACTTGGCTGATTTCCTGCAGCAGAGCCACGGTCGACTGAACCTCCTGTAAATGTCTGACAGAGAAAACTGCTGCCAACGTTAAAGGGATAGTGCAGATTATTTTAAAGGGTCCTCTGCTGCCTCGTGTGGTAAAAGCTGAACAAAGGATTTCAAACACTGAAGTGACAAAAGCAGGCATTTGAACGTAGTGATGAGGCGTTGTCATTACAGTCAGGTGTTGGATATTGAAGAACACTTTGAGATGACGTGAGCTGTAATGAATGACCTTGATGTGGCTGATCAGCAGCAGTGTGAGGTATTAACTGTGTGTTCACTCGCCTCATTAACTCACTGATGAACGGCTGCAGCGGAAACTCACTTCACTTCCATCATTTGTTTGGAACTAAAAGAGCTTTTGTTGACATGTGGTCACTGACGTTTGTTCCTCACACACACACACACACACACACACACACACACACACACACACACCGTGTTCTGTGTGTGTGTGTGTGTGTGCTGTTCAATCTCCTCACTCACACACAAAAAGAAGACACACACTGGATTCAGATGAGCTTTGAAACGACCTGCAATTCTGTATGTGTGTTCTTGTATTTGTTACCTCTTTAGGACCTTTTTTTGGCATAACCACTGACCTTGTCAGGACCAGTAGTCCACATGGAGACCAAAACCTGGTCTTAATGAGGCAGAACCTCATTTCCAAGGAACTGGTTAAACTAAGTTTTGGATTGTGGTCAGGTTAAGGTTAGGGATAAAGCGTTGTTTAGTCTGTACAAACCTGTGTGTGTGTGTGTGTGTGTGTGTTTGCTCCTCTTGGCAGGATGGTGAGCAGTGGCAGAAAAACGCCTGCACCACATGTGTGTGTCATCACGGACAGTCCAAATGTCACACACACACCTGTCAGCCAGTCAAGTGTGAAAAGGTCTGTAGACTCTCTCTCTCTCTCTCTCTCTCTGTCTCTGTCTCTCTCACACACACACACACACACACACCTCTCTAAAGTATTGTAAAATGTAATGGTTCATGTTATGGACACTTTGTTCTTGCCTTGTTCACATGGCTGTGACAGATTCACGTTGTGGAAAAGTACGACATGTCTCCTGTCACCAGTCGTTATATCAGTATTTTATGCATTTATTTATTATTTGAAAAACTAATTATAATTTATTCATAAAGGTTTAAGAGTTTTAAAGTTTATCAATTCTAAAGTATGCAAGGAACAACTTGCCTGATGTATTCAGTGATGTGTGTCTTAAGCCAAAGCTATAGATGATCGGAAAAATAGGAATGACATGTTTTAATCTGTAACTGCACAGATTAAACACTAAAAACATGCAAACAAGTTAAAATCAGCCTCATAGGATTTGATTCTGACTCAATGTGACCAGCTGATTAAAGAGCTGTGGCTCAACTGAATTCATCATTTTGAAGCACATTAATTTAGCTTCAGCGTTACAACAAAATCTTTGCTGTGCAGAATATTATTAATCTTGTGTCAATTTAGCAGCAACAAACTTTCACTGACTCTCACAAAATCCACGTCAGTTTAAGTCTACGATGTCTACGTCACATGTTCACGTCTTTATCGCACTGAGATTGACGGAAGTTTGTGAACCACTCACTCTCCCACACCAAAGTCCAGAGAGAAATTCACTGATTTTAACATCACACACACACACACACACACACACACACTTATTTTGTCACTTCGGTGTTTGAAATCCAACGTTCAGATTGACCTCAGTGACACAAAGTGACCACACGAGGCAGCAGAGGAGCAGCAGCTCCTGTGTCCCCGCAGCTAAAATCACTGATTCTCTCTCTGGACTTTGGTGTGGGAGAGTGAGTGGTGTACAAAAGTCTGTCTCACAGGTAACAGATAAAGACATGCTCCTCTGTACACTTCATAAAACCTGGATTATGCCTTTATTGAAGAAAACATGCATCCATCATTGTGTTTTTTATATTATTCAACAACAGTCGACGACTTTGTTGCTAAAGAAGAGGCTAAAACAAACATTATATACTCTGGATGTATTATTTTACACTAGCTGTATGAACAAGGACCATTAATCCACACAGTTTAGTTCATTTCAGCCCAACAGTGAAGTCTTTTAGCAGGCATGCTGCGTACTAACAATAAAAACACAATAAAAGCAGAGGAGTTATTAAAGTGACATGATGCAATTTACAGTAAAGAGTCCATGTGATTAAAAAACTGGCCGGGGATGTGCAAGAGAGTTTATTTGAGGGAAAAACAACCTGTTTATTGCTCATTATTTAAAAATAATGTGCTGCACTGCCTCCAGATTTACATCATTAAGATACCAGAGGACAGAAAAACTCCAGTATCTTGTTAAACAGGGACGTATCAAACGTGTGGAGTTCAGCTCTCATATATGCTGTGATCAATCTGATAAAGAAGCTCTGCAGACTCCCTGCTGCTTCTGTGAAGCCAGTGGAAAAACCCTGTTTGAACCCGGTTTCCATGTCTCGCTTTAAACTTTAACTACGACTTGAAGTGAAAATATTCTCCGCTTTGATTTCAGCATAACTGAGAACATTTTAACAGCTGATTCCCTTCACTGAAGATGGCAGACAAAAAGAGAAAATCCCAACAGGGTCTCACAGAGAGCACATGCTAAGCTTCTTGGTAGAGTCAACCCTGACAATGTGTCACACACACACACACACACACACATGCATCCTCTGATCTCTCTGCTGAAACTCAAACTTCCTCTTAATCTACTTGTTTTTCCTATTTTCTTTCCTAAAATGACTTTGTCTGACTTTGCTTCCTCTTCAAAGGGTCAGACCAAAGTGAAGCGCGCCGGCCAGTGCTGCGACGAATGTGCTGCTGCCAAGGGAAGCTGCCTGTACGAGGGCACGGTGCGTTACCATGGAGACATGTGGAACGGCACCGGCTGCGAGTTCTGCAGCTGCGTCCGCGGTCAGGTTCTCTGTCAGAGGGCGGAGTGTGGCCGTGTGGAGTGTCCACAGGTGAGAAAACGGCGTCGTTAGAGAGCATGAAGTGAAACGTGTTAGTGTGGATTTAACATTTGCTTCTGCACACAGGAGAAAACTTTCAAACTTTCTACTCACACATAAACTAGTATATTTATAACCACGCTGATTTAGCATCCAGAGTCACAGCTTCCTTCAGCAGTTAAGGGGAAACTTACAATGATCGTATGATCCATAACTTTGTCAGAAACAGAAATACTCATCCTCGCTTCACTAACCCGGGTATTTAATTAGTAGTTAATGATTTAGTTTTTACTTCTCATGCTTATTTGTGTCATATTGTGCTTCTGCTAATATGACACTGGGACTTGGACACTGGTCAGTCGATGAACTGCTTTTTAAATGGTATGTTCATGAGCGCTGGTGTGATTGTGTGCAGCGCTGTGTGTGCGTTACGGTGTTATAACATGAATCCACCTCTGTTGTTGCCTAGTTAACGTCTTAATGCATGAATGCATGACCCTGTTGCTAAGGTTACACACCTTAATTCTCTGCTATAAAATATTTCCTTCTCATTCTCTCGTGCAGCACATAAGGCCAAACCTTCCAGTTTTATTCGCATCTGTATGCTGAAGGTTTTCATCGAGAGGTTTCTACATAGATCAGTCGTGGCCTGATTTATTGAATATTTTATTGCTGAAAATATGGCAAAAATCTCTTTATATGAGATAGTTTTACAGCTGCTGGCAGTATTTTCTGATTTATGGAGCGATAAAATGTGAGCGATCCAAAAATCCCTGAGTGAAAAACTTTGGCTGTAATATGTCAACAAAATGAAACAGGAATATTGAACCAGACAGATTTCATCTCTGTGAATGTTCTTAAAATGAGTTCTTATTGAATTAAATAATGCTTCTTTTCTTTTTTGCATAATTAAACATGACATTTATGAAACGGGAAAACAGAACCGTCTTAATTGACTTTGGTGTCTGTTAACGTTTGTTCACTTTTCACGTTTATCTCTCATTATTTTGTGTTTATTGACGCCACAGATCGTTCAGGTTTCATCTCGTCTTTGCCTTTAATTCGTTCTAACACAGTGAAGGGAGCAGCCAACTTCATAATCCTCTCTCTCACCAATCCATACAACATGGATTTCATCCCAAACACCTACCAACATAGTGACATCTCACATTAGCCTCTCAGTGGTGCGTTTAAAGGCCAGGAAATTGGAATTCTGGTTGATGACACGATTCATTTTGGGGGCAAGAGTGTGAGAAGTAGAGCAGGGAAGGTTAAGGAGGTGTGATCTGACACGCACTGAGGAACCTGAAGCACAGAAATAAACCAAAACACACATGTGTGCGTTCAGGAGGTCAACAGTACACAGCTGTTCAGTGCCAATAGAATAACAATAGTTTGAAGTGAATTGGTTGTTCGCCGCTTCTCTTCCATGCTTGCTCCAAAGATCTCTGAAAAACCTCAACTGCAACAAAGCAAAGCAGATGATTGGCTCCTGGGAGGAAGTGGGTGGGATACACCAACATGTCACATCCCCCACGGCCTCACATCTTTTACCTCAGTAGAAGCATCTTTAATACACACACACACACACACACACACATCAAACTCGGCCTAGTTATAGTAGAAAGTAGGACACTGAACAGACGTGGGACGTTCTTTTAGGACAAAAACTAACAAGATTATTAGCTGCTGTTCCCATCATTGGTTTTCCTCTAAAAGCAGCTTGAAAACTCCACACCTCATCCAGTGTTTCCTCACGTCCAACACATTTAAGAATATTTCCTTAAATATCCCCCACCACGTTCAGCTCGGCGCTCATTTATCACGCTGCTGCTGCTGCTGCTGTTACCGCCGCTGCTGCTGCTGCTGCTGCTGTTTGCCTCTGTCTGTGTGTGTGTGTGTGTGTGTGTGTGTGTGTGTGTGTGCGTGCGAGCGAGCTACACAATTAACACAAGGTTATTGGTTTAATGACGAGTGTGGTTGAATAGGCAGAGAAAAGCAGTGGTGTGCAGTTAATGTGGGCTTTCATGCTAATAATGTACAGTAATAGTTGAGTGAGGAACGTCACATCAGTGTGGATGTGATTTTCTATTTCTCTTAAAGCTTCAGCACAAAGTGCTATCCACTTTATAATCATTTACAATATCAAACATCAGACCAAACTTAAACACATGAGGTCAATGTCAATAAATAAATTATCAAGATTGCCTTTAAAATTGTGAGAAATCTTAGTATTATAGTTATTATAATACTTGTATTATTATATATGTCTCCATTACATTGATCAAACCTGGAAATGGTCCTTTGTTATATGAAGCAAAGGAAGCAGAAAAGATTCACCTTTAAGAAACTAAGAAAATGGATTTTGTAATTATTGAAAAAAACCTCTGACAGTTAATATAGAAATCTATAGAATATAATCTATAAAAAAATTTTAGATTTGATTTAAGTTTGTATGGTTTGTAATATTAAGTAAAAACGTTGAACTAAAAACTGACTTCAGTCAAGAGACAGAAGCAGAAAAGGATGAGTAGATGTTTATGAATGGAGTGAAAACACTGAATTGATATTTGTTTTGTTTGTTTTTCAGGGCTCAGCGTTTGTTCACCTGCCGGGGAAATGTTGCCCGGAATGTTCCTCTGTCAGAGCTGCCTGTCTGCACCAGGGACACGCCTTCAAGGTACTTCTGTCACATTTACTTTTTACATTTAGAATTGCAAGTTAACACGAGGAGACATGTGAAACATGCGTGTTGAGTTTGTTATTTTGATAAGAAAGAAACATCCACACTGAGCTGGATATAATATATAAGCAGTGATAATTAAAGTTGCAGTGACACAGACTAAACGGCTGTTTGAGCCTGCAACAAGAATCTCTTTCTTATTATTCCGGCTCATGTCTTTTAGTAAGTGTTGGTTAATCATTTATATTCTAGTCCTGGACTCCCAGAATGCACAGGCGTGAATTTTTTACATTCTCTGGCAGAGTGTGAAATACTGCAGGACGGTCAGCAGCGGTGCAGACACACAGCGATTATCTGCTCTTTATCTCTCAGAGGAATTCTTCCTCACAATGGTAAACAAAACAACCCGAGAAAAGCACAATAATGCACCATCATCTCTCTCTGCTGTGAATACGTCCACATAATCATCCATGTCCAGACAAACACAGACATGGCTCTGTTAATACATTTATTGGATTACATGTTCACTTATTCATAATAATTATTATAATAACAATAACACGAACCATTTCATAAAGAAGAGAAATACAGCCCTGAACGTCCATCCATGTCCACACGAGGGTCGAGGGAGGTGCTCAACAACCCAGGTTGACCAGTGCTGTGATCTCAATAAGAAAACATCAAAGATTTAAAAACAAACAAACTGAGCCAAACACCGTGGAGTCAAAGAAAAAGACAAGCGTCCGCTCACAGGGACACACAGAGACAGATGCTCCACCTGTGTGTGTGTGTTGGTCTGATACTGGTCAAAATCACTGCAAAAAACAATAGGAATACAATAAATACTACACTATAAAAACTAGCAGCAGCATTTTAGCTGATTCGTGTCAAGTAAAGATTTATTTGTACAGCACCTTTAAAAACAGCAATTTACAAAGTGCAAATACACACATATATACAGTATAAACAAAACAAATAATAATAATGGCCATATTTACACATCATGGTATGGAATAAGGGGAAATGGAGCAGAGCAGAGGACAAAGGAAGTTATTATTCGCTTATTAGTAAATTGATTTAAGTGCTTGCAAAGAAAGAAAAGCAATGAGATAAAATCCCATAAAAGCAAGTGTATGAAAATGAGTTTTAAGAAGAGATTTAAAAGAAGACACTGATTCAGCAAACCTTCCCAGAGACACCCGTCCACATGTCTGTCATGTATTAGGTTCAAAAGTGATGGTCACTGTGGACACACGGAGACAAGGACAATACATTGTGTTGATAGTGGGAACACAAAATGTGGAAAGGTGTTTTTAACTAGGGCTCTCAACGATAAGAGTGAATAAAAGTAATAAAAACAATAAAACACAAGATAAACAGAGAGAACGGTGAGTGTGTAAAACTTTATCTAAAAGAACACACATGCTTCAGTAAAGTGAGAGAAGTAACAACTTCATCCTTGTCTGTGATTGAAAAACTCTGACCTCTAACCTTATGACCTTCTTATGAAGTTGTGACTTTGAGAGTTCTTATCAGCACCTGCTTTGTGTCTTTGTCATTGTGATTCAGCGTCTTTACACTTGAAACTGTCCTTCCCTTCACATCCTGTAAATGTCCTCGCCACAGAGACACAGGTTTAATAAAAGATCATTGTCCTCCTCCTCCTCCTCCTCCTCTGTTTTCTGTTTTTTATTTCAGGATATGGATCAGTGGACTGATGGCAGCTGTCGGGAGTGCGAGTGCCACGATGCTCAGGTGACTTGTTATCTGCGCTCCTGTCCCTCCTGTCCTCCAGCGACGTTGTCTGTCACCCGGGACGACCAGTGCTGCCCCGAGTGTCACCCAGGTACACTGCTGCTGTGTGTGTGTGTGTGTGTGTGTGTGTGTGTGTCCACATTATGCTGCTGCGTTTTAGAGTGAAGACACAACATTTGTCTTAAAACACTGTGTTTTAGTCTGGGTTGACACGATGGGAAACAGTGATGGAATTCGCCACTTATCGACGTTCACACTGGTTCTGAACGTGTCCCAGAAAAGCTGTAGGAACACTTTCCGTTGCTGTTTCTCCTCGTCGTTGGGAACTGAAATGACAAATGACACTTAAATGGTCTCGTAACAGAAACCAATGCTTGAACTCGTCGAGTGCTCTGCTGCACACAGATTTGATTTGATGTCTTTGACAGCGCACACATCGGTGTGTGTTGGCTCCTCCTTCATTCCAACACAGACCTGCATTTTAAGTGTCGCCGTATGAAGCACTGATCGCCCCGTACTGCTGAACAGCTGTCTAAGTCATAGAGGCTTTAAAGAGCCTGTGTCAGTCTAAGTCTACGATATCTTAAGAACATGTTGACGTCTTTATCTCACTGTTAGACTTTTCCGACACCAAAGTTTTTCTGTATGAACCGTCATGAAAATTCACATGAACTGATTTTTCATTTAAATATGAAATGAATGAATGTCCATCCCTATGAAAACAAGAAGTGTCTTTAGTCTTTCACACCACTGAAGCCTTTGCTTGGTCTGCAGCCTCTGTATAAATAACATCTAAAAATACTGCACATGGAAATGAGAGGCTGGTTGCATAGTGTAGGTGAGAGTGGGAGGAGCCTCTTCCACTTAAACACACAGAGACGTAAACAGTCAATGCAAACTGTCCTTGGGTAGAAGGACAGAGTGTGTCCACGTGTCCTCCATCTGTCTCTGCTTTTAACTCCAGCTCATTCTTCTCATAACTTGTGTTAATTCAGCTCATTTACATTCAGTTCTGCGGCTTCATTCAAACTGACAGTGATGATGTACTTTGAATTTCTATGCCTGTTTTTTTCTGAATTCATTTTCAAACAGTGAAAGCATCATTTGAAGTTGTGATATTTTCCACAGCTTTGAAAAATCCGAGTGTGCAAAGTAAAAAGAACGTAAGCGGCTCTTTGCCTCCCGCGAGCTTAAAAGACACTTGAATGAAAAAGGATTGTGACTTTGTCACAGGACACTGCACTGATGTAACAATCAACACCACAGACTGTAATCAAGTGCAATTAAACCCCAAAAGTCTAACGGTCGCCATGTTTCGCTCATTCTTGTCAAATCTAACACTGCAGGGAGTGCTTTTTGTGCTTTTATGTCAGCTGAAGGCTTCCGTAGTTTTGAAATTTAAAGATTTACTCCCAGATACAACTTCACACTAGACCTTTGGCAGAAGACTGGGCTAATAATAAAATCCACGTCACTTTAAGTCTGCGATGTAGACGATACATCGACAGGAAAGTCAGTCATTAATCTGAGTTTATACTAATTTCCCTCCGTATGAGACGCAGTCAGTGTCCTCATCCATGTGTCTCATCATGTGTCTCATCATGTGTCTCATTGACTGAGACTCCAGAGTGTCAAACAAACAAACAAACACACTTCTGTCATTTCCTACACAGATAAACACCCCGGCAGACATTGTTTACATTTATAAAGACTGCTAATGAATGAATAATTGAAGTTGGTCCAGAGAGACAGTTGTTATTGCTCCTTACATTTGTGCTCTTTCAGCTGACGATGGTTTTATGAGGCTGAATTGGATGAAGTTATTTTGTTGTCTTTGCCCCTCGACAGCCCTCTTTGCTTTATTATTTAGAGCAGCGTATTAAAATGTCTAAAAGCTAAAACCACAGTGAATTCACAGCAAAGACGCCAGAGTCTCATTAGTCCTAGGAAACAATGGGGGAAACCGATGACGTCCAATAACCTGAAGTTACTGCTTATTTTTGCCTGAGTGTGTTCAGGAGAGGAAATGTTTAATTCAGCAGACGAACAGAAGAGCACATGTGTTATTAATGACATTCCATTTGATTCATTCATTAACAAACAAGACTCCTGTGAGCTTCTTTACTTATTTAGGATTCTTTTAAACAGGGACAGCACATTAACATGTAAATATTATAGATTACAGCCATTGGCTATAATAAATCTGTAGTTCTGAAACAAGACAAAATACTTAAGAACACACACAATGAAAGTGGACAAAAAGCACTGAGAACTGATGAAACATGGGCTAAATACTGAAAACCCTGAAAACATCTGCGTTAATTACAATAACCATGACAACATGAGTCATTTTCTGTCTCATTGACACATTGTTACGTTTAAATAGTTTTTCAAGGTTCAGTGAATTTGAATAATCTGAATGTATAAGAAGAAAACAAAGATATTTCTTTTGTCTTTTGTTTTTCTTTGGTTCATTTGTGGTGAGTGAGTGAGTGAGTGACAGACACTGAGCCTTTGAAGCTTTTATCAACACAATATTAACACAAACCTCAGAAGATTCTTCTCTGAGAAAAAAGCCCCTCAAACACTCTGGGAGAATCTTTTATCTGAATAAACACGTTTAACAATTTGTGAAGACTTGAAGTCGTCCATTAATTCTCTGTTCACCCTCTCACTTCTTTTCTCTTCATCTGTTCACGCTCGTCACGCTCCAGACTGAACATGATGGTGTGTGTTTATGGTGAATAATAATGTTCCTGTTTGTTAGTCATGTGATGCATGCATGAACACATGATTGATGTTTTCACTCTGCGTTAAACCTCAGTTTGTCTCTTACTAAAAATAAGACATTTAAAGCGATTGCTCTGTTTCTTTTTTGCAGCTGGAATCATAAAGTGTCCTTTAAGCCTGTTAATCACGATGTCACAGCCTCACAGTTTTAGCTTTTATAAATGAGCTGCTTAAAAGTGATTATTTCAGGTTTGAAGAGTCACTCACCACAGTGTGGCATAAACATAAACACATATATTACTGCGTCATTGTTATTTTAGGCAGAGCCAAAAAATAGAATGTTTGTGACCGTGTTTTAGAGGGATACTGAAGGCTTTTAAAGTTTCATTGTTTTTCATAAACCTTCCTTTAAGCCTCACGCTGCTGTGTTCACATCAATCTGAGCTTCTCCAAACTCACTCTTGGTTTAGGTTGTTAAATACTTTATTGTTATTGATGCATAGTTTTCAGTTAGTTAACACGTCCTCTGCGTGACATCGTCAAAGACAGCTGCTGTTAATGAAAATAGAAATGTAAGAGAACAGTAAGACTGAAGAAAACAGTGACTCAGTAGAGACTGGACTTTGGTTTTTCTGGAAGATCCAGGTCCAGTTGGTTCAGGTGTCAGTCAGTCAGTGTGAAGCTGTGAGTGTTTGTATAGAAACACATTTCAACCTTCCACATGTTTTTTTGCCTTTAGTGCACAGAGACGCTCCAGTCGCACACTCAGTGAACCCAAGGAATGCCCATCAAATGGACTGCTGAGAAATGTTGACATGAATGAGACATGAACGTAGACATGAATGAGACATGGATGAGACATGAATGAGACATGGATGAGACATGAATGTAGACATGAATGAGACATGAATGAGACATGAATGTAGACATGAATGAGACATGAATGTAGACATGAATGAGACATGAATGTAGACATGAATGTAGACATGAATGTAAACATGAATGAGACATGAATGAGACATGAATGTAGACATGAATGAGACATGAATGAGACATGGATGAGACATGAATGAGACATGGATGAGACATGGATGAGACATGGATGAGACATGAATGAGACATGGATGAGACATGAATGTAGACATGAATGAGACATGAATGTAGACATGAATGAGACATGAATGTAGACATGAATGTAGACATGAATGAGACATGAATGTAGACATGAATGAGACATGAATGTAGACATGAATGAGACATGGATGAGACATGAATGTAGACATGAATGAGACATGAATTAGACAAGAATGTAGACATGAATGTAAACATGAATGAGACATGAATGAGACATGAATGTAGACATGAATGAGACATGAATGTAGACATAAATGAGACATGAATGTTGACATGAATGTAGACATGAATGAGACATGAATGTAGACATGAATGAGACATGAATTAGACAAGAATGTAGACATGAATGTAAACATGAATGAGACATGAATGAGACATGAACACATCCACAGTTTCCTCCTCCTCCTCCTCGTGCGTGTTTGTCATAATCAGGTGAAACTGCTTCTCTCCTCGATTCTCCGCGTCTGTTGTTTTCAGACAAACTCTGAGGCTGTAATTTAGTGCTTGAGGGATTCTGACTCGCTGTGTTTGTGAGGAAACTGTGACTCGTGCCGGAGACTGTGCTGCTTCAGCCTCCAGAGGAAGAGAATTCAATTCTGCTTCATTTCCACCGTGGAGTTTTTCTGTCATTTTACGCTCATTTGTCTCCTTTGTTTAACGCTGAGGGAACAGATGCTAAACTGTTTGAATGTCATGCTTTTATCTCGTCACACCTGCATCATCACTATCAATCTTTCTATTCAATAAATTAAAAAGCACACAATCAATTTACACTCTGTTCAGACCAGAGCACAGAACCAGGATCACAGCTGTTTTATCCTTTCAAACGTTCTACAAATGAATTTTAAGACTTTGACACGTTCATACGTTCACAGAAAAAAACAACAGTAAACATACAAATAAATGTGAGTCAAAGTAGCGAGCCATGACCTGCTGTCAAGTGTAGAGTAAACTTGTGAGTGGGGATATGCTAATTGTTTGTGTTGCTAGGCAACAGTCAAGTCGGTCAAGTTGTGGAACTATTTGTGTTGAAATGTGTTGAAATAACTGCTGAATATGTGAATAAAATATGTAAATCATTCATTCTTCTGCAGTGTTGTATAAAATCATCCTGGGAGGCAGTGCTGCCCTCTAGTGTTGACCTGGGTATTGATTTAAAAACATCAAAAAAAAACATCAAAATTTCAATACCAATTTGGATTCAATTTATTTATTTCCAGAAAGAAAAGATTGAGTGGAATATTATTATTATTATAAGTCATGACTTAATGACTTAATTATTGATTATTAAGTCATTTTCCCTGGGTTTGTGTTTTCAGTCCAGTGTCACATGGACTGTCTGTCGTGTTCTGGAACTGCTGACCACTGTGAGACCTGCAGAGACCTGAAGGCTGTCCTGCACCTGGGCCGCTGTCTGTCCATCTGTCCCCCTGGTCACTACGCTGAAGGACGAGTGTGTTCAGGTACGACCTTTATTGACTGCACATGAATGCACTTACTGCCCCCTGTCTTCCACTTTTCTCACTTCACTCAAACACCCAATAAATAAATATGGCTTCTTCTTCTTTGCTTGTTTTTAACTTTTCACTGTTAGAAACAGTGAAATCTTCAATGTTCATCAAGGTTAAAAATGCAATTTAGATCCAATTTAAATACATTTTCAGGAGTTGGACATTAGTGTGACAATGTGCAGTACTGCGAGTTTAGTTCAATCATTGTTGGTCCAGTTTATGTCCAGGACTCAGCCCTGAAATAAAGACATAAAGCAATAAATAAAGGCCTGTAACTTCAAAATGTCTTTTTTATGCAAAGGACATTTTTACCATCATGTGTTGACACGAACCAAGCTAATCTCCTGAATTTAGAGCAGCAGATTCAAACATGAGGACCATGAGAGTGAAACCATGACTGTAGCATCAAACGGTTCTTTTAGGTCTTTTAACTGGTCATTTGTGAGCAGCTGGTTAAGTTTAGGACTAAGACTAGAATAGGTTAGAGTTAGTTATTAACTGGTTTGGTTCGGCTGTCCAAAGCGAGTCCTTATAAGGATCGCTGTATGAACCTGTGTGTGTGTGTGTGTGTGTGTTGCCTCCTTGACTGAGCCATGAACCGTGACACCTTTAATCTTCGTAGCTTTTCAGCCGCTTGAACAGCAGCTGTGTGTCTCGGTGTGTTCACGTCAGACGCCTCAGTCCAGCAAAGATGAACGTTTTTATAATAACATCATTTAACCAGGGAAAGTGTCTTGTTCTGTGTCCTCACCATCACTGGCAACAACTTACCTAGACAATTACTAAGTTATTTGTTTCAAAATCAGATTATTGCTTTATCACTTACCACTTAATTACTTAATTTAATTTCCCTGCATAGTCACTCACCTGTTTACTATTTGCTTATTTAATTAATGACTTACTTATTTTTTACCTACTCAGTCAGTTACTTTGTCACTCACTTATTTACTACTTACTTACTTATTTCACTAGTTCACTAGTCACTTATTTACACACTTACTTACTTATTTCACTAGTTCACTAGTCACTTATTTACTCACTTACTTATTTCACTAGTTCACTAGTCACTTATTTACACACTTACTTACTTATTTAACTAGTTCACTAGTCACTTATTAACACACTTACTTATTTCACTAGTCCACTAGTCACTTATTTACACACTTATTTCACTAGTTCACTAGTCACTTATTTACTCACTTACTTATTTCACTTGTTCACTAGTCACTTATTTACTCACTTACTTATTTCACTAGTTCACTAGTCACTTATTTACACACTTACTTACTTATTTAACTAGTTCACTAGTCACTTATTAACACACTTACTTATTTCACTAGTTCACTAGTCACTTATTTACACACTTACTTATTTCACTAGTTCACTAGTCACTTATTTACTCACTTACTTATTTCACTTGTTCACTAGTCACTTATTTACTCACTTACTTATTTCACCAGTTCACTAGTCACTTATTTACTCACTTACTTATTACACGAGTTCACTAGTCACTTATTTACTCACTTACTTACTTATTTCACTAGTTCACTAGTCACTTATTTACTCACTTATTTCACTAGTTCACTAGTCACTTATTTACTCACTTACTTATTTCCCTAGTTAGTTCACTCGTCACTTATTTACACACTTATTTCACTAGTTCACTTGTCACTTATTTACTCACTTACTTATTTCACTAGTTAGTTCACTCGTCACTTATTTTCACACTTACTTATTTCACTAGTTAGTTCACTCGTCACTTATTTACACACTTACTTATTTTACTAGTTCACTCGTCACTTATTTACTCACTCACTAACTTACTCATTTCACTAGTTACTTCACTAGTCACTTATTTACTCACTTATTTAACTAGTTAGTTCACTCGTCACTTATTTACACACTTACTTATTTCACTCGTCACTTATTTACTCACTCACTAACTTACTCATTTCACTAGTTAGTTTACTAGTCACTTATTTACTCACTTACTTCATGACTAACTTGGTGGCTTGTTGTCAGTGACCTGTTGTTGTTGTCCCCCCCCCCCCCCCCCCACAGCCTGCCAGTCGTCCTGTGCCACCTGTTCCAGCAGGTGGGACTGTCTCTCGTGTGGCTCACAGCGCCCCCTGCTGAGTGCCGAGCACGACCAGTGCCTCACTTCCTGCCCCCGGGGCTCATACCAGCACGACCAGACACACTGTCGCCGTGAGTATCACAGCTCGTCATGTGATTTAATGTGTTTCCCACCGCACCACCGTGGTGGTCCAATGACATTTGGCTCAGACTCAGAGAGAGAGAGAGACACAGACAGAGAGAGAGAGAGAGAGAGACAGGCAGACAGAGAGACAGACAGAGACAGACAGACAGACAGAGAGACAGAGAGAGAGAGAGACAGACAGAGAGAGAGAGAGACACACAGAGTCAGAGAGACAGACAGAGAGAGGTGTCAAATACTGCTGCTGCAGATTTCTCTCTGAGCTGCTTCACTCTCAGTGTTTAACTCTGTCAGAAATGTGAGTTTAGATGAATGAAATGAGGTCAGAGTTCATTTATTTTGAAGTGTGTTATAAAATTAGAATCACACAAAGAAAAACAGATTTCAGCCACTTAACTCAAGTCGTAGCTCATAAAATCTACGTCTACGACATCTTAAGAAAAAGTTTGCGTCTTTATCTAAGTGAAGTTTGTAAAACACTCTCACACCAAACCTCACAGAGAAAATCAGTGATTTTAACATCACACACACACACACACACACACACACACACACTGCTGCCTCCATCACTGAGTTCAAATGTCTGATTTTGTCACTTGAGTGTTTGAAAATCCTTTATTCTGATTGACCTCAGTGACACAAAGTGACCACACGAGGCAGCAGAGGAGCAGCAGCAGCTGCGGATTTTCTCTCTGGGGTTTGGTGTGGGAGAGTGAGTGGTTTACAGACGTGTGTCTCACAGTGAGATGACGACGTGATCCTCGTAGACCTAAACTGACGTTGATTTTATTGTCCTTGGATTGAATTCAGATGTAGTTGATTATTGTATGACATGATTCTATGTCATTTTAATAACGTGTAGGTTCAGTGCTTTGGTGAATGACACTCATTCACTCAGGTGTTCAGTGTCTGTGGAGGCCGACCACCTGGTGACAGATGATCACATTATTTTCCTTCTCGTCTTCATCTAAAATCACATCAGTGATTTCATTTCTTACATTCTCAGTTGTGCAGTGTGACTCTCACTCAGTGTCTAACCACGTGTGACTGATAATCAGAATATTTGACTCTTTACAGGGAAAAAGAAAGAAAGTCTCTCTTTCTCTCTCTGTCAGAGGTCAAAGTTTTCAGACACTTTTTATGAGGTTTTCTGAAATGTTATAGAAAGTTTATCCGTGACTAACGTTAGTTTTTTTCTACACTAATGTCGGTAAAGAAATAGTTTTTCATGATATTTCTTATGTTTCTTTTTCTTTTATGTTTTCTGAAACGTTAGTGAAACAGTTTTTGTTTTTGTCGTAAATGTGAGACTTTAATCTCGTAAATTTACGACTTTAATCTCGTAAATTTAAAACTCTAATACTCCGTAGTAGTGACATGTTTTTGTGTAGGAATATTTTATTTAGTTAACACATATTTTATAACTTCACTCTGATTTGTTTTGATCTGTGATATTGTGACTTTGTCTGAGTAACTGAAGCAAAGCTCGTGTGATGCCTCGAAATTCAAAATCCATTCCCTTCTTTGCACTGAATTTCTGTTTTTGCCCAAACTTTAACTGGAACAGCATTTAATCCTGTGTGTGTGTGTGTGTGTGAGTGTGAGTGTGTGTGTGTGTGTGAGTGTATAATAGAAATCCACAGAGCAGTAATCAGTAATGGACTTCACTGTTAGCGTTAGTGCTAATCCTGTATGAGTGCGTAACATCCACAGTAAATGAAAGTGAACCATGCTAATGTACACTGGACACTGCTGTTGACTCACTGTGTGTGTGTGTGTGTGTGTGAGAGCAGTGTGATTAAATTCCACTCAGTTGTGACGCTCAGTTTCACACTGAATGAATGATTGTCAGGAGGATTGAAATCCCTGTGAGGCTGCTGCAGCTCTGAGGCTGAGCTTAAAGAGGACGCAGTGTAGAGTCCTGCTGTGTCTCCATCCATCCCTCTTCATCTTCCGTGTGGAGAAGCTCACTTCATGCACGAATGCTGCCTCTCCACTGCCTCAGCACCACACACAGTGTTTGAAGACAATCTGCTGTCATGAGTGCTTCACCCTGCAGATCCTTCTTCATATTCTTCTGTCTGCATATTCTTATTTTTGCAGAATCTTCTTCAGAAACTTTTTCAGATTTTTCTTTCTTTAGAATCCTCAGTCTTCTCTCTGTGGAATCTTCTTCAGATTCTTCTGCTGCAGATTCTCGTCAAGCTTCGTCTCTTTTTGCACTTTTAACGACGACCACAGTGCTGCAGCATTTTGATTGAGTTGTCTGAGAGGCTGCGATGAAAAGACAATTGCAGTCGTCCAGTTTCCTGGATCAGATGTTGAGAGGATAGTCTGGCTTTGGTTCCGAGTTGGAAGAAGCTGAACCTGACAGTGGAGAGACTCTCACTTACCTGCCTCTGTTAAATACAACATGGATTTAGGAGGAAATAATCATTTCTGTCTTATCTTCATGAGAAAAACATGTTGTAATAATTCTTCACAATGAGAGTTCAGATGGACTTTTCTATAAACACAACAAAGTCTTTCATCCGTCAAACCCCAATCACAGATTAACAAATCTGATGGATTTATTGATTCTTTCATGCTGATGGATCGAAAATGTCTTTAATCTCAGATTGAATATTTGGCCCGTCCATCATCACCTCCAGATTTTCTTTGTTCATTCAGTCAATCACACATTTTACAGTGAGTTAATAAAACAACAATGGAAATGCTCGTTCATTCATTCATGCTTCATGTGATTCTCAGAAAGAGACATTTTTCAAATGAATGTTGGGATCAGAAAAAGAAGAATAGAATCTAATTGAATCACTTGATCATTTCATTTCATTTATGATCAAATATCACACACTGTTAGTTCTTTATTCAGTTTTCTTTATACTCAACAGAGGAAACTGACCTACATTCACTTCATAAATTCATTCATGGTCATCATCTGTCTAAAATTACTTTATCAAAATCATTCATGAAAATAGAGTTGATTTCAAAATGTTTTTTTCTGATGTGAAATCAGCTGTGGGGGCTGTTGATTTTAAGATTTCTAGGGGGCGCTGTGTCTCCACTTTGCCATGCACAGTCCTGTGACCCACATCACACCTGAAGTCTTGCTACTGTTCAGTGTGTCAAGTTTCATGAGTGTTCAAGTATCTGTCGGCCACCAGGACCAGCAGAATGTGCACTGTTGCCATGGTAACCTCTTTTTTGAAAAATCTCATAATATTCTCCACATCATTGTGGGATTTTTAGGGATGTGACTGCACTCGAGGTGGATCCGATAATCCCTGTGAGAACAGCGCGTGACATTGAAATATATGTTTTTTTCTGTTGCCACTAGGGGGTGCTCTCTACAAAATGTAATATGTCCATGTAGTTGTCTTCAAGGCGGGGCTAATATCAATCACGGCAAGTTTGGTTCTGATTGGACCTTGTTTAGTGGAGTTAGTTAAAAAGATCACATTAAAAGAAGCTTTTGTTCACTTTCAATTGTTATCTTGTCTACAGTGACCTGACTAAATGGGGAAATCTGTGATTTCTGTCAAAAATCACTGAAATCACTGCAAAAATACCACTTCAATCCAAACTGTCCTGGTGCGTCTGTGTGTGTGTGTGTGTGTCTGTGTCTCTCTCTGGGTGTGTGTGTGTGTGTGTCTCTCTCTGGGTGTGTGTGTGTGGATAACTTTGCTGTTTGGGCTGAACATGAAAATAAATTGCTTTCCTCACCAGGTCAGAATAGTACTGCAGACGTAATCCTCCTGTGTGTGTGTGTGTGTGTGTGTGTGTGTGTGTGTGTGTTTGCTTCATCAGCTAAAGTAGTATATTTTGTAAATCCCTCGTTGAATGAGATTGTGATTATGGTGAAAATGGTGTGAGTAAATTTGGCCTGTGAATGTGTTAATATTGATATGAGAGGAGTTCACTGATGAATGAATGCATCTGTACTCTGTGTCCACTCCTGCTCCACTGTTTTGCCTCAGTTATTAAACATGACATGTTCAGGCTCATAGAGTGACTGTGTGACTGTGCTATGATTGCATTATTACCTCGGGGCTCATATTTGTTAAAGTTCAAATCATTTCTAATGAAATGACCTCGTCATTATTATAGATTGTCTTTTCAATCTTAATTGACAGGTTGGGTTTTTTTCAGATTGTGCAAATCAGTAAATTATGAGCAATAGTTATGAGTGATTCATTGATGTTAAGAATAGAATAGTTTGAAATTGTAGCAGCGCTAATGAATGAATGAATGTATGTCTCCACTGATGTTGTCGCACAGAGCTGAGGACTCGTGGAGTCTCTCTGTCTCTTCAACACTCTGACGAGGAGGAGATAATGGAGCGGGAGGAGGAGTCAGGAAAGAGAGACATGAAGAAGGAGAAGGAACGAGGAGTAAAGGAGGAGGGTGACAGCAAGAGAGACACACATTAATATTGAAGAAATTCACTTGCACACTGAGAGAAAGAAAAATGACTGGAAGTGTAGAGTGAAGGTCAAAGGCCGAAGGAGAGACAAGCTTGGACAGAGAACAGAGAGCATCATGGGAAAAAACTGAGAGGGGTCACTTCTTCACACACAGAGAGAGAAACAAAGACAGGGAGATGATGGAGGGAAAAGTGCTGAGAAGACAGGAAAGTGTCTCAGCTGTCAGTCAATGTCTCTGTGAGAACTGTGAAACTTTACTCTTCTCCTGAAACAATGTGCTCACTCATTTACAGCCAGACGTTTTAAACTTCAATCCACTAATAACCCCACACAGCAACGCCTGGTCAACCATGATCAACCATGATCAACCATGATCGACCATGATTGACCATGATCAACCATGATCAACCATAATCAACCATGGTCGACCATGATCAACCATGTTCAACCATGATCAACCATGGTCGACCATGGTTGATCATGGTCGACCATGGTCAACCATGATCAACCATAGTCAACCATGATTAACCATAATTAACAGTCAGTAATGCTTATTCTCTACTCCCATATGTTACAATAAAAATGTGAAGTTTTGCTTAATTACAGTTAAATATGAAAAGAATATTTTGTGCTATATGTATATATATATATATATATATATATATATATATATATATATACATATATATATTTTCTATTATATTATTATACATAAATAATTGTTGGGAAAAAGTGATGTTCAACTTTACAGACACAAATATTTAATAAATGTCCACTAAAGAAAGACATTTATAGTCACTTACAACAGTAGCTCTGTAGAGCTTTAATTAACAGTTAATGCTAATGACAATATTAAGTCATGGTAATTATTGTGCCCTTAGTCTGAAGTCTAATGTTAACTGCCCTTATTTAACAAGACAGGATAAAACAAAAGAATAATAGAATAAGACTGACACACCCACTCATACACAACTCTTCATTTAACTATTCCAGACAAAATAACCTTAAGATTTCAAGTGTTGCTTTTTAATTATTTAGATTAAGATTATTCACGTCAATTTAATGTGATGTCAGTTCTGCATAGTTCTTCATGCTTCCAGTGTTTTTCAGTGCAAATGAACAAAAGATGAGTCTGTGTGTGTGTGTGTGTGCGTGTGCGTGTGCGTGTGCGTGTGCGTGTGTCTGTGTCTATGTCTCTGTGTGTGTGTGTGTCTGTGTGTGTGTGTGTGTGTGTGTGATATGTTGCCTGGAAGGGAAATGTGTGTTTTCATGACGATGAAGATGAAAATCTGTTGAAATCAGCAGAATATTTAATCTCCAGTGTTTTTCCGCTTCAGTTAGATATTTGGCAAACTTTCATCATCAGCTGATTAAATTAATGTCATTCTCCTCGGCCTCGTGTCTTTTTGCTTTTCTGAATGCCTTCATTTCACCTCGTCAGCCATTTTCGTTTTTATGAATCCCTCACTTCATGACCTTTAACCCCACACGTCTTTGACAGATTTGTCACTGTTGTCAAATGTAAAAGTGTTTTCCCGTTGTTTAATTGAGTTTATTGCACGTGGTCTGAAATGATGTTTTCCTGGTTTCTCTCTCTCTCTCACCAGACTGTGATGAGTCATGCTCGGATTGCCGCGGGCCGAGTCGACAGCAGTGTGTGTCGTGTTCAGACCCGGCTGCTCTGCTCAAACATGGTGAATGTGTCCCTGAATGCGGCGTTGGCTTCTACAGTCAGGACGGCGTCTGCTCTGGTAAATCCACACACACACATCCACTCTGTGAGGGAGCCAGGAATATGACTGAGAACCAGTTTTCTACTGGAAGAAGCAGGAGTTTTGTCTCCTGCTCTGGAAACAGAAAAAACAGCTTTTATCCACTTTAATAAAAGTCTCTGTCAGTTCAAGTCTACGTTATGTTCAGAACACGTCTTTATCTCACTGTAAACCCCACACACACACACACACACACACCCCAAACCCCAGAGAGAAAGTCAGTGATTTTAGCTGCTGGTCCTCTGCTGCCTCGTGTGGTCACTTTGTGTCACTGAGGTCAATCTGAACCACGTTGGATTTATTTCTGTGATGTCAAACGTGAGCGGGACCTCGTCCATATAAAGGATCTGGTCCGGTGACAGTTTCTGACCCGTCGTGGTCTGTGCTCTGATTGACAGGTGGTTATCAGCGAGAAGACCCAGCGTCATTTATCATTTATGTAACTGCACCGTTGATAAGCCGCTGTTCAAGAACCCACATGTGGACTCCTTCCTCCAGCTCTGGAGAGTTAGCTCTGCTTCTTCACGCCCTGCTTCTCTGTCTTTATGATTTAGTCGTGTCATTTTATCGCTTCTGCAGCAGCAGCAGCAGCAGCAGCAGCAGCAGCAGCAGCAGCCGCAGCAGCGCTCAGTTGTCACAAGTGTGAAAGGTGCCCTCTTGTGGTCATAGATGACATGGCGTATGTTTTGATAATAAGTCACTTCTAAACATAGGTCACATGACCAGACAAACATGACCGACATTTGAACTTCATGTTAAAATGACTGATTTTGTCTGTGGACTTTGGTGTGGGAGAGTGAACATGTTCTGAAGTGCAGTCTGAAGGTTTAACAGGTTTAATAATGACCTCATCTCTCCTCCACTCATGAGGATCTCACAGCTTTGAAGAACCACGTGGTGTATGAATATAAAGGATTTCTATTTTTGAGGCTGATATGAAGAAGAAGAGTTTCCCTCAGGATGAATCTTTCTTCCTCCACCTGAGGCGCTGACTCGTCTCCTCCTGCAGAGTTAAATCCCCCCACGAGGAACGCTTTTGTTCAAAATGTCAAAACTTGAGGAAACTTTGTGGGAAAAGGTCAAATCCATTAGAAGCTGCCAGCTCTAATGTGACGTCTGGTTTAAAAGAGCTGAAGGCTTTTTAACGTATCCACTTTCCTCCTGTTTATATCCCTGCAGCGTGACGAGAGCAAAGCTTTTCAGGATTTAAGAAGAGTCAGAGCGTTGTTTGAGCGCGTGGTCGTGTCACGGGAACACAAACACAAACACAAACACAAACGCACCATTGTTTTTATGACGCAGTAAAAGTCATGAACGTGTACGTGCTGCGCTCCACAGCCTGCGACTCGTCCTGCGCCTCCTGTTTCCCTGACAACCCACGGTGCATGAGCTGCGCTCCGGGGACCGCACTGCATCATGGGAAATGTATCAGCCAGTGTCCCGCTCGGCGTTACCTGGACGAGCACAGCAGGTGCAGAGGTAAGTCAACATCCACCAGTGAGAGGTTTGTTGAGGAAAGACGAGTTTAAGTCACACGTCCACGTCTTTCACACAATACTTTACAAAAGCAGAACAATATTCTTCTTTCTTTTATTATTTTCTTGCATATAAAGTGGACGTTGTGTTGTTTCCAGGGAACTCTTTATCTCAATAACACATCATCTGCCTCAAAGTAGTAGTAGTAAGTACAAAACATACAAACGTCAGTATAACTCACCGCCGTTATCACGCCCCCACCAGGACTCGTGATGTAATGACACCAGTGAGTACATCTGGTGGAAAAGTGAAACGCTAATATCTGCCACTAGGGCAGGGGTCTCAAACTCAAATGACCTGTGGACCCCTGACCGTCTCGTCAGGTCCGTCAGGGGCCAGTCAAGTAAAAAAAAGGCCAACTTTTTTTTTGGAAAAGCAACCGTTGCGGTGGACGTTATGAGCTGAAAGTGACATATCAATATACTCTTGCCTCGTGTGAGCTTTTCTGTCTTTCATCTATTATTCTGTGCAGCACTTTGGTCCACTGGGTTTGTTTTAAAGTGCTTTACAAATAAAGTTGGTCAAGTGCTTGTTTTCTATGCAACAATAAAAAAAACATATTTATGATGCAAAATGAATCTATTCATTTAAAAATCAAAACATATAGAAATGACTCGTTACAACTTGATGTTGTTAGGAGGGCCACATGTTTGAGACCCCTGCACTAGGGTGTCTGGACACGGATGACGTCCCACTCCTTCATTTCTAATGTTTGTTGTGGTCAGCGTGTCACAGCTCCTGCTCCATGTGCGGTGGTCCGTCCGTGTCCCAGTGTACCTCGTGTCCACCTGGACTCCTCCTGCACCACGGTCAGTGTGTGGACGCCTGTGGAGAGGGTCTCTACTCCCAGGACGACACCTGCCACAGTAAGACCTCTCACGCTTGTTGTTTACTGCTGCTGGTCTTCCTCCTCGGTGACCTCTGACCTCTCTTGCCCTCAGACTGTCACCCTTCCTGCCGCTCCTGTGTGGGACCTCTGGCCTCTGACTGTGTGCGCTGCCTCAAAGCAGAGGAGGTGGTGCTGCCAAAGCGGTCTGATGGCGGCGGCGTCTGCTGGCCTCAGTGTCCTGCTCACACTTACCTGGACGACACGCTGACGTGCAGAGGTGACCACTTCATTTATTCATGTATTCATTTTAGAGCTGAAACCATTATTAATTCATTTACTAAATTAATCCACAACTATTTTGATAATCGAATCATCGGTTTGAAGCTTTTTTCATGATTAAAACAAGATTTCCGATTGTTTAAGCTTCTTAAATGTGAGTATCTTCTTCATTTCTTTGGAGAACAAAGAAATCATTAAAAGTCAATCATTTTGGTTTGTGGACAAAACAAGACATTTGAGAACATCATCATTTCCACGTTTGACCAACACAGATCAACATTTTTTTTTTTTTTTTTTTTCCAACTTTATTTATAATTTTTCCATATCAAAAGTATTTATACAAGCATTTATCACAGATCAACATTTTTTAAGGTTTTCTGATATTCTGAACACCAAACGATTAATCAATTAATCGAGAAAATAATCGACAGATTATGGAAATAATGGTTAGTTGCAGCTCTAATTCATTTATTCATGTCTTCACTGCTGACTCACTCATGACCGCTCTCTCTCACTCTGTCTGTCTCTCTGTCTTCTTGTAGTATTATGACTTTATTCTCGTGATATAACAACTTCTTTCTTGTAGTATTATGACTTTATTCTCGTGATATAACAACTTCTTTCTTGTAGTATTATGACTTTCTTCTCGTGATATAACAACTTCTTTCTTGTAGTATTATGACTTTATTCTCGTGATATAACAACTTCTTTCTTGTAGTATTATGACTTTATTCTCGTGATATAACAACTTCTTTCTTGTAGTATTATGACTTTATTCTCGTGATATAACAACTTCTTTCTTGTAGTATTATGACTTTCTTCTCGTGATATAACAACTTCTTTCTTGTAGTATTATGACTTTATTCTCGTGATATAACAACTTCCTTCTTGTAGTATTATGACTTTATTCTCGTGATATAACAACTTCTTTCTTGTAGTATTATGACTTTATTCTCGTGATATAACAACTTCTTTCTTGTAGTATTATGACTTTCTTCTCGTGATATAACAACTTCTTTCTTGTAGTATTATGACTTTCTTCTCGTGATATAACAACTTCTTTCTTGTAGTATTATGACTTTCTTCTCGTGATATAACAACTTCTTTCTTGTAGTATTATGACTTTCTTCTCGTGATATAACAACTTCTTTCTTGTAGTATTATGACTTTCTTCTCGTGATATAACAACTTCTTTCTTGTAGTATTATGACTTTATTCTCGTGATATAACAACTTCTTTCTTGTAGTATTATGACTTTCTTCTCGTGATATAACAACTTCTTTCTTGTAGTATTATGACTTTATTCTCGTGATATAACAACTTCTTTCTTGTAGTATTATGACTTTATTCTCGTGATATAACAACTTCTTTCTTGTAGTATTATGACTTTATTCTCGTGATATAACAACTTCTTTCTTGTAGTATTATGACTTTATTCTCGTGATATAACAACTTCTTTCTTGTAGTATTATGACTTTATTCTCGTGATATAACAACTTCTTTCTTGTAGTATTATGACTTTATTCTCGTGATATAACAACTTCTTTCTTGTAGTATTATGACTTTATTCTCGTGATATAATAACTTCTTTCTTGTAGTATTATGACTTTCTTCTCGTGATATAATAACTTCCTTCTTGTAGTATTATGACTTTATTCTCGTGATATAACAACTTCTTTCTTGTAGTATTATGACTTTATTCTCGTGATATAACAACTTCTTTCTTGTAGTATTATGACTTTCTTCTCGTGATATAACAACTTCTTTCTTGTAGTATTATGACTTTATTCTCGTGATATAACAACTTCTTTCTTGTAGTATTATGACTTTATTCTCGTGATATAACAACTTCTTTCTTGTAGTATTATGACTTTATTCTCGTGATATAACAACTTCTTTCTTGTAGTATTATGACTTTATTCTCGTGATATAACAACTTCTTTCTTGTAGTATTATGACTTTATTCTCGTGATATAATAACTTCTTTCTTGTAGTATTATGACTTTCTTCTCGTGATATAATAACTTCCTTCTTGTAGTATTATGACTTTATTCTCGTGATATAACAACTTCTTTCTTGTAGTATTATGACTTTATTCTCGTGATATAACAACTTCTTTCTTGTAGTATTATGACTTTCTTCTCGTGATATAATAACTTCCTTCTTGTAGTATTACTCCTCTCTGGAAAGCTTACATGTATCTTTGCTTTAGTATGGTTGCAGGTACAAACCCAGTTCACTTCTGAATTATTTACCGTTCAGTGCATTCATATATTTGCATCAACTATTGATGGGAAAAGGCTGTTGAGTTTGATATTGTGCTGCAGCCCATGAAATGATAAATGAAAAGCTCACTGCTGCATATTGTTGTTCACGTCAGTGTGAGGGTGAGTTTAAAACCCTCTCTTGTTCCCTTCACAAGATACTTTTAGAACATTCTACACATAGAGTGTTTCTACTCTGACACATGCTCATAGTAATTGAATGACTTTCTCACACACAGCTGATTTTAATATGAATGAAATGTGTGAGTAATGTTTGACAGTGTTTATTTCTGGGGAAAGTTAAACGACTGCTCTGTGAGTGAAGTGAAACACTCTCTCATGTGAGTCAGTCCTGCAGTGTGATGAGTATCACGTCACACATGATAAAAGTCTTCACATCATTAGTGTAAAAGTTCAGACTGAATCTTCTTGACTTTACCTGGAACTGAAAGAGCGTTAGCACTATTGACTTTTCTTAATCATCCTGAAGGAGGTGATTACGGAAACACTCATTATCTGTTGATCACATGGAACCAAAACACCAAGTCAATAACAAGATCTGCAGGAACTAAGACGTGAGCCTCTGTGTCTGTTAGATTATATACATTATAAGATAGAAGAGTGTTAATGCATTTGAAATTATTCTTACGTCACCGCCCCCAAAAATCAATGCATCTTTGCCTTTGACCATCGTTACACACCGTTCTCACTCATACTTTACTGCAGCAACTACTGTGTCTCACTGAGCACCACTTATGTTACATGTCATGTACATGTCATTATGTCATTATGTAGTTTGTGCTCACTTCAACATCCCATAAATTAGCCTCATTAGACTCACACACACAGAACAGAATATGATGTATGGTGAACTCTGCTTTTAAATGATCATAATGAGTCTTAACAATGATGTAAACCTTGTCTTTGCTTTTGAAAACATGATTGTTATGATTCACACTTTGAGTCCTTGTTGATTTAGTGACTGCATTTCCATCACAACTAGAATTATCTGAATATTTCACTGATGAGATGGTGGAATAATACACGTTTATGTTTGACCTGTTCCTGCTTGGTTTGGCTTTATGAAGTATGTGGGTGAGTCACTCACCCTGTCATCTGCTGTATTTCGACCAATTAAGTTGCTGTGTTTGACAAAGAAGAAGGGGATTATGGGTAGACAGTACTGTGACAGGTTGACAAGTGGATGTCAGACTGATGGATTTGACTGGGAAAAGTCCTCCACACACACACACACACATTCTCTGGTCTTGAATGAAATATTTATTTGGCGTTTTCTAATCTGTAAGTGAAAGTGATTCACTGCAGAAAAGTCTTCATCACGATATGACGACATCCATAATCTCAGCTGTATATAGAGATAATATCCATATCCTGAGCAGACGTAGGCTGGTGTTTGTGACGTGTGACAGGTCTGAGGACATGGGACAGGTCTGAGGACATGTGACAGGTCTGAGGACATGGGACAGGTCTGAGGACATGGGACTGAATCATTCTGCAGCAGAGCGTCAACTCTTTTTCCTCTGGTGTTAATGTGTAACTCTCATGACTGTGAGCTGGCAGAGCTGACGACAATCACAAAGATGCCAATAAAGAAGGAAGGAAGGAAGGAAGCGGGGAAGGAAGGAGACGGACAAAGTGAAGCAGAACAGCTGCAGGAAAACACGCACACACACATACACACTACACTGCTGCTGCAGCAGAACTCAAATTATGAATCAACTCAGTGTCTATAACGAATTCTATACATTGAAAATGTGTAAGTATCATGAATATTTATGAGCATGAACATCAACATCGACATCGTCTGCTAAATGACATGTAATAATAATAATGTAACCGAGCCCAGGGTAATACTCTAATAATCTCATGCAGTAAATACATGCCTCGATATTGTTTTGTTTGTTTACTTTGTGCCCAATTTCATAACTAAACCAGAGACTTGAAGGTGTTTTTCTGTTGTGGCGAGTCTGGAACGATGGCCGGCTGCTGCACACACGTTTAAAACAAATGTCAAGTTTAACTGTAAAATAGGAGAAAATCTGTTTTTAAAAAGGGCGGCAACTGACGATTCTCATCAGTTATTTTCTTGATCCCTGATGAGCATCTCAAATGACATTCATCACATTCAAGCTCATTTGAATTGGAGAAAGGAAGTGAATCTTTACATCAACACAGCATTCCGTGTGCTCAGTTAGTGACTGAACGTCTGATTAGATGAAGGAGTAAAACAAAGTCAGAGTGTAACACATGGAACATGATTATTATTGTGCTAAAAAATCCTCATTTGTGTCTCATTTCTATCAGAAACCAGAGCTGGGAGTGTTAGACAGTTTGAGTGTGTTTTTATTCTTCTGCTTGTCTGTTTCCTCCTCAGAGTGTCATCCCTCGTGCTCGCTCTGTACCGGACCATCTGCAGAAAACTGCACCTCCTGCTCCTTGTCCTCGTCCACTCTGCAGGACAGTACATGTGTGTCCTCCTGCCCACAGACCTTCTTCATCCAGGACAGTCAGTGCCAAGGTGAGACGCTGCTGAACCACTGGACCGTTAACATTAAACACCCCTCTATTCCTCTGTCAGACTCAGCATCTCCACATAGATTATAGATTATATGATCAATGTGGAGATGCTGAGATTTTAGTTGGGAGTGACCGAGATGGACTGGATTAGAAATGAGTAGATTCAAGAAGAGACTCACTGCCAAATAATGAGCTATTCTATACACCCACAAACAAACTGACTGCCAAATAATGAACTATTCTATACATTCACCAACAGACAGACTGCCAAATAATGAGCTATTCTATGCATCCACTGAAAGACTGCCCTGCAAAATAATGAGCTGTTCCGTGGGATCCAAAAGGCGACTGACTGCCAAATAATGAGCTATTGAATACAGTCATCACTAGATTGACTGCCAAATAACGAGCTATTGAATACAGTCATCACTAGATTGACTGCCAAATAACGAGCTATTGAATACTCTTCTTTCTCTTCCTGTCATGAACGTTGTCTTCGTCTTGGTGTCCTCTGTCCTTCCTCTCAGCATGTCATCCGTCCTGCCTGTCCTGCGCCGGCCCCTCCCAGGCCGACTGCACCTCCTGCCCCCTGCTGGCCTCCCTGCAGAACGGCTACTGCAGGACCAGCTGCCAAGAAGGCCATTTCCTCAGCGCTGACGCCGGAGAGTGCCTCAGTAAGTAGCCCTCTCTGTGTGTGTGTGTGTGTGTGTTGCGTTCATCAAACCCACAGACATGAGTGCTTTTATTTTTACTCTGAGTCGTCCCAGTGGGAGAAGCAGCAGCAGCAGCAGCAGCAGCAGCAGCAGCAGCAGCAGCAGCAGCAGCAGCAGCAGCAGCAGCAGCAGCAGCAGCAGCGTCTCGCAGTGAGTGTAGCTGTGGAAAAAGCTGCATTATTCAGAAGAAAAACCAACCATCCTTTTAAAATGGATGTTCCTGGATTGATGTGTTTTCCCTAAAAGCTCTGCCATCTGTTCCTTTTGAATCCTTTGACCTACAATTATCTTCTGAGCTGAAGTAAAACCACATCTTGTTACTGGAGAGACAGAGTAAGGGTTTTGTTCCTCCTGTAGTGATGAAGATGAAGAGGAGCTCGGCAAAAAAATCCTCCTTCGCAGCCGCTCACGGCCTCCATTCACTCTTTAAATCAAAGGGATTGAATTCAGTGAACAATCATCTGTGAGGAGCTGGCAGAACATGAACCTCAAAGAACACAAGATCAGTTTATTTTAGAAGTGACAGAAACAATGAAGTTGGACATTTTTTAAATGTTATTATATTTAAGAACTGAATAAATTATATTTAAGCTTCAGACATCATCATTTAGCCACCTAACAAAAGAATCAGTGAATAATGTCACATGATCACGTCTTTATCTCACTGTGAGACAGACCAGACAACAGGAAACTGAAGTTTGTAAACTACTCACTCTCCCACACCAAAAGCCCATAGAGAAAATCAGTGATTTTAACATCACTGAGTTCAAATGTCTTATTTTGTTAATTTGGCTTTTGAAACATTTCATTTAGACTTAACTCAGTGACACAAAGTGACCACACGAGGCAGCAGAGGACCAGCAGCTCCTGTGTCCCAGCAGCTAAAATCACTGGTTTTCTCTCTGGACTTTGGTGTGTGAGAGTGAGTGTTTTACAAACTTCAGTTTCTTGTTGTTAAAGTCTGTCTGACAGTGAGATAAAGACGTGAATGTGTTCTTAAAGACACCGTCTTTTGTTAAGTTGCTTTTCTTGTGTCATCACCTCATAAACCTCAGTTAAATATAAATATATATATATCTATATTAACGTCTGATTTGTGAAAACAGTGTCTCTCGTCTGTGTTGTGTGTCCCATGTCTCACTCCGACATGTAAAACCAGAGCAGTGAGTCAGAGGACAGCAGGCCTTCTGTCTGTAAATAGCGTCTTTGTTGGGGGGCGACATGTCTGGACAGGGTGAAGTCGACTTCAGAGGACCACACAGCTCCTGTGGAACTTCAGATAAACACCAGGCCCTACTTCAGTTCCACACTCTGTTTCCTGAGTGAAACCAAAGAAACTCTGGAGGAATCATGGACTTGATGACACGCAGACATTGCGTGTCGTGCATTTGTAACTCGAGCTTCACAAATGGAAAGTACGCCATAAAGACGGGACTCTGAGGACTCTTTGGTTTATATTCAGTTTTAATAAGACCTGACGCTCCTCTGTGCTGTGAAGCTCGTTAGTGTTTCACGCTGTGACGACCACATGACACACAGGAAGTTCTGTTTTCTTCTCACACTGAATCACCTGAGTGATCGTTATTGATCGATTTAGTCAATCAATAACGGACACACACACACACACACACACAGACAGATAAAACCCTGCTCAGGTTATTATCGTTGTGCTGATCTTGACGACCCTGCAGCAGCAGGTTAATGTTGATGTTCACTGCAGGTGTGAATGACACACACACACACACACACACACACACACACACACACAGACAGACAGACAGACAGACAGACAGACAGACAGACAGAACAGACCACACACGCTGTTTCTCGGTGTAATGAGTTTACTTTGATGAGTGCATGCTGTGACCAGACGTCTGTATTAAAATCTTAATCTGATTCCTCAGTAATCGCTCTCATCTTCACACAGCTGTGAAAACTCCTGCAGCAGCTTTTCATCCCCTCAGCTGTTTGAGAGTCCATATCACGAGTTATAAATTTAGATTGTGAAAGTTTATCAAATGAAATGTTGCCGTCTGTGTCCTCAGGTCTTTCAAAAGAACCTTTGCTAACCCTCACTCTGTAAAAACATCATTTAATCATTAATAAGCCAAAAGAATCCAGCAGACAACACAAGACTGATCTCAGTTTAAGATCACGTCTTTATCTCGTGGTGTATATAACAGGAAACTCTCCATCACCAAACCTCAGAGAGAAAAACAAAGCTGCTGCTGCTCCTCTGCTGCCTCGTGTGGTCACTTTGTATCACTGACGTCATTCTGAACGTTGGATTTCAAACACTGAAGAGACAAAATCAGACATTTGAATTTTATGACGCCACCTACTGTTCACGCCCTGCGTTGCTTGATGTATGTGGACGAGGCCGACGCAGGACCAACGTGGAGACATCACTAGGACAGGTGTTGGTGTTGGACACTGTCCACTGTCTCTCTCTCCACTGTGGACGTGAGACTCTGTGCACAACAACGAGCGAGTAAAGTTCAGAAAGAGAGAGAGAAAATGACGTTGTGACGATCTCTGACTCACCAAAGATCCTGAACCCTGGTCCTGAACCCTGGTCCTGAACCCTGGTACTAACCCCGGTCTGTGTGTGTCTCCCTCAGAGTGCAGCTCAGACTGTCAGCGTTGCACCGCAGACCTCCACACCGGTGTCGGCAGCGTCTGTCTGTGGTGTGCGGCGGCGAGGACGTGGTTGCTCGGCGACCACTGCGTGGCTCAGTGTCCACGTGGACACTTCTCCTGGCACGGAGCCTGCATCAGTAAGTACTGTCAGTACAACCCGAGGTCAGAGGTCAGAGGTCAGGGGGGAAGCTGGTGATGGTTTATTCATCCACTGAAAATCTTTAAAACACAGATTATTTGTTGTCATGGCAGCAGTTTATCAGCGACCTGACGAGAAGAATTTAGAGCTAAGAGCTTTGTCGATAAGTGATGTCAGAGGTTGATGTGTGATGATGAGATCGATCACAGCTGTGGTCACAGTCTGAAAGAAGGACTTTAGTTCTAAGTCAGTAATTCTGACTGGTCTGGACAGAAGATTCTGTGATGTGACCACGTCTCTGACTCCTGACGTCCTCTGACCGCTGACGTCCTCTGACCCCTGACGTCCTCTGACCGCTGACGTCCTCTGACCGCTGACGTCCTCTGACCCCTGACGTCCTCTGACCGCTGACGTCCTCTGACCGCTGACGTCCTCTGACCCCTGACGTCCTCTGACCGCTGACGTCCTCTGACTCCTGACGTCCTCTGACCCCTGACGTCCTCTGACCCCTGATGTCGTCTGACCCCTGACGTCCTCTGACCCCTGACGTCCTCTGACCGCTGACGTCGTCTGACTCCTGACGTCCTCTGACTCCTGACGTCCTCTGACCCCTGACGTCCTCTGACCCCTGACGTCCTCTGACCCCTGACGTCGTCCGACCCCTGACGTCGTCCGACCCCTGACGTCCTCCGACCCCTGACGTCGTCCGACCCCTGACGTCCTCCGACCCCTGACGTCCTCTGACCCCTGACGTCGTCTGACTCCTGACGTCCTCTGACCCCTGACGTCCTCTGACTCCTGACGTCCTCTGACCGCTGACGTCGTCTGACTCCTGACGTCCTCTGACTCCTGACGTCCTCTGACTCCTAACGTCCTCTGACCGCTGACGTCCTCTGACCCCTGACGTCGTCCGACCCCTGACGTCCTCCGACCCCTGACGTCGTCCGACCCCTGACGTCCTCCGACCCCTGACGTCGTCCGACTCCTGACGTCCTCTGACCGCTGACGTCGTCTGACTCCTGACGTCCTCCGACCCCTGACGTCCTCTGACCGCTGACGTCGTCTGACTCCTGACGTCCTCTGACTCCTAACGTCCTCTGACTCCTAACGTCCTCTGACCGCTGACGTCCTCTGACTCCTGATGTCCTCTGACCGCTGACGTCCTCTGACTCCTGACGTCCTCTGACCGCTGACGTCCTCTGACTCCTGACGTCCTCTGACCGCTGACGTCCTCTGACCCCTGACGTCCTCCGACCCCTGACGTCGTCTGACTCCTGACGTCCTCTGACCGCTGACGTCGTCCGACCCCTGACGTCCTCCGACCCCTGACGTCCTCCGACCCCTGACGTCCTCCGACCCCTGACGTCGTCTGACTCCTGACGTCCTCTGACCCCTGACGTCGTCTGACTCCTGACGTCCTCTGACCCCTGACGTCCTCTGACCGCTGACGTCGTCTGACCCCTGACGTCCTCTGACCCCTGACGTCGTCTGACTCCTGACGTCCTCTGACCCCTGACGTCCTCCGACCCCTGACGTCGTCCGACCCCTGACGTCGTCCGACCCCTGACGTCGTCCGACCCCTGACGTCCTCTGACCCCTGACGTCCTCTGACCTCTGACGTCGTCTCACTCCTGACGTCGTCTGACTCCTGACGTCCTCTGACCGCTGACGTCCTCTGACCGCTGACTCCTCCTCAGCGGAGGCTTCAGGCTGTAAAGTGTGATGAAACACGTGTTGCTGCTCAGATGCATCAGTGCAGTGACAGTAATGAGATCATCAGGTGTGTGAGACGCCTCTCTGCTGCTGCAGGTGTTTGTTTCACTGTGATCGTGATTCTAGAAGCTTCAGGATTCACAGTGTGGAGGCAGCTGTGGGGGTTTGAGGCTCTTGAAATTGATTAGTGAGACTCATGAATATGTATTTTTAAGCTCTTTAATCACAATCTTTTTTTAAATGTGATCTGTCAGCACTTTTTAGTCATTATAGGAAGTGTGTGTGTGTGTGTGTGTGCTGATGATGAATGACTCTCGTCCTCAGCTTCATGCTCGTGTCACATTATTCTGTTTCATCTCACTGTTGTTTTTTTCCCAGGATGCCATATGTCATGTGATTCCTGCAGTGGGGCGGGGCCTCTCGCCTGCACTTCCTGCCACACCCACAGTGTTCTGCTACCATCAGGCCTGTGTGCTCCCAAATGTCTGACTGGTTACTATGACGATGGTCACAGGGTCTGTCAGGGTAAGTGTTTCTGATCTAACAACAAACACTGAAGATCAACACATGATCCCATCTTTAAGTGATGTTACCATCACACACACACACAAGCTGCTGGTCCTCTGCTGCCTCGTGTGGTCACTTTGTGTCACTGAGTTAAGTCCAAATTAAATATTTCAATTGCAGAATTCATTAAAGTCAGACATTTGAACTCAGTGATGGAGGCAGTAGTGTGTGTGTGTGTGTGTGTGTGTTAACATCTCTTTGGTCTGGGAGAGTGAGTGCTTTCTGATTGTAAGCTTGAGCCCAATAATGATTAATAATGAATAGACGTGATGTCATGTGTTACTGTTTGGTTGTGCTTCTGTTATTTGCCTTGAAAATAATTCAAAATGAAGCAGTGACAGATAAGGATGTGATTCAGGGTTTAAGAATGTTTCTGCAGTCGTTAAAATGAGTGTTCAGTCGCTGTCTTTGTTTCACTAAAAAGAATGTGACCTGAAACTGGATGGATCCACCAGGAAGCTCTCGCTGCAGTTTCAGCAGCACACCTTCCACTGCCTCCACACTCTGGTGGTCCAGCATGTTGTTGTGTTGTCAGCGTGGAATCTAACCGTGACCTCTTGACCTCTGTGTTTGTGCAGCATGTGACCCTCAGTGTCTGACGTGTGACACAGCTGGAGTTTGTACGTCGTGTCGAGACCCGACCAAAGTTCTGCTGTTTGGAGAGTGTCAGTACGACAGCTGTGCTCATCAGTATTACCTCAACACCACCACCAGAACCTGCAGAGGTAACACACACACACACACACACACACACACACACACACACACACACACACTGCTGATCTCAGTGGACGAGTGACTTCACACGACTTTAACATATAAATAAGAGCGTGAAGACCAGGAGCTAAAGTCTGAGGAGCACAGGTGTGAAAGACTTCCTGTCGCTCAGGCTCTGCGTCCTCAGTCCAGCATCAGCTCATCTCACCTCATTGATTATGTTTGTAACGAGGAAACTCTGCTTCTCACGGTCGTCCTGAGATATGATGATCCAAGTATCAAAAAACAAACAGGTTTATTAGCTGCACAATATTGAACAATATCACACAATTACAACTTTTATTTATAAAGTCCGATTCAGAGTGGACAGAAACACTAACAACACCATCAAATAAGTCATAAAAAACATTCCGACATTATTTGACTGTGTTGTGTTTGTGTCCTGAAGCTGAAACACAAACTCACTGAACAAAGCACAGATCAAACACAACTGACTCTCTGCTCTCCTGTTCATTTCTCCTCTAAACTGTTCTCCCATCATCTCTCATCGTCCCTGTCCTCCTGTCCTTCTTCTTGTCCTCTCTCTTCACCCTCCTGTCCCGTGCTGTGTGTGTGCAGAGTGTGACTGGAGCTGTAACGCCTGCAGAGGTCCTCTGCGGACAGACTGTCTTCAGTGCATGGAGGGACACGTGCTGCAGGACGGTGTGTGTTCACAGAGCTGCTCGTCCGGGTCATATCAGGACGGAGACCAGTGCCTCGGTCAGTGCAACACAAACAAACACACACTAACACACACACAGCCCGTGGCCAAGTGGAAAGGGAACTTGACTTGTAACCGGAGGGTCGCTGGTTCAAAAAGGGCTGGGGTACCTCTGAGCAAGGTACCCTACTCCCAATGCTCCCTGGGCGCTACTCAGTGTGGCAGCCCACTGCTAATTCTAGGATGGGTCAAATGCAGAGGAATACTTTCCCTAAGGGGATTAATAAAAAAACACACACACAAACAACCACTGCTGCTTCAGCTCTTTTACTTTTCTCCTGTCTGACAAAAATCCTTGGTCTAAATATAACTCACTGAAAACAGTGACTTCTTCATTTTTTTCTTTTGTATTAAATTGTATGTGTGTGTCTGTGTTGTGTTGTGTGGTGTGTGCGTCAGGCTGTGACGATGACTGTGTGGCGTGCAGAGGTCCAGGACAGTGTGAGCAGTGTCAGTCTCTGTACAGCCTCCTGCAGGGTCACTGTGTGCTGGACTGTGGCAGAAACTTCTTCCTGGACATTTCCTCTCACGCCTGCAAGCGTACGTGTTTGAATCTGTTTACTATTATTATAATAGTTATAACAATAATAATAATAATAACAAAGTATCATAACTGTTGTAAAACTATGTAACTCATTGTTTGGGTTTAATGAGGTACTGACTGCACTGAGAGCGCCCCCTGCTGCTGAGAACCAGCCTGAGACACATACGCTCTCGCTCTCTCTCACTGAAACTGAAGTTTGTAAACCACTCACTCTCTCACACCAAAGTCCAGAGAGAAAACCAGTGATTGCAGCTGCTGGTCCTCTGCTGCCTCGTGTGGTCACTTTGTGTCACTGAGTTAAGTCTAAATAAAATATTTTTAAAGTCAGACATTTGAACTCAGTGATGGAGGCAGCACTGTGTGTGTGTGTGGGGGGGGGGGGGGGGAGAGTGAGTGGTTTACAAACTTGAGTTTCTGTCTCAGAGTGTGACGTATGATTCTTTAGTGGTTCCAGGTGTAGGGGGCGCTCACGGCCCCTTCAGCTCTGAAAGGTACATTAAAATGACTGAAACATTGTGTCCATCATGGAACCTTGTGTTGTGTAGTTTTGTGACCGTGTTTGAAACTCTCTGTGACTCTCTGTGGTCAGCCTGCTCCTCTGACTGCGCGCTGTGTGACGGCATCGGACGCTGCAGAGCTTGTCGTGACCAAACGTACCTCATCGAAGGATACTGCACCCCCGACTGTGGACACGGTTACTATGCCAACCAGAGGACCAGGACCTGCCTCGGTAATGACGCGATGAACATGTTTGATTTGTGTGTCTCGTTTGAAGATTGTAAATCTTTGTTGAACTTCTCAGTTTCAGTGGAGCTTTGACGACCCTTCATTCACGTTTGTCTCTGTCTTCCTGTCGTCCCCCCTCCTCTCAGAAAACACCCGCCCCCCTGCCCTTCATGTCAACGGTTCCCTGCTGGTTCCACTGGGCGGTTCTGCTGCTCTGTCCCCATCTCTGCTGCAGGTGAAGGATCCCGACAGTCCCACCGAGCAGCTCGTCTTCCACGTCGTCCAGAGTCCAAACAACGGACAGTTGGTTCTGTCCAGGAAGGAGGAGGGAGAAGAGCGTGGGGGCCAGGAACTGAGCGGAGGCAGCAGCTTCACCTGGACACAGCTGAACACTGGACGTGTCCACTTCAGACATCAGAGAGACAAAGCCAGGTCAGTGGTCCTCATGTTTGTAAAACTGTGTGCACATGAACCCTCACTCTGTCAGATCCAACCAACTTCACCTCCACCTCATCTTTATAAGAAGGAAAAAAGCATGAGTTATAATGACAACACACCAATGAGAGTAATGCAGGTCCACACCATGCTGGGTTTAAAGGAGCTGCTACAAGATGCATTGAAGGAACCTCGTAAATGTAGTCAGCTAGCATTGTGTGTGTGTGTGTGTGTGTGTGTGTGTGTGTGTGTCACCATCATTAGCACAGGTCAGAGTCACAGACGTAAACAAACCCAGCCATTTTCAGTCTGAATGTTCTGTCATTCGTTGGGAGCTAGTGCAGTATCACCGGTGTTTAGTTTCAGAGCTCATTGTTACTATGACACAGCAGAAGTTCAGTGACATTTTTATTTGTGGTTGGTAGAAGCAAATACTGATACTGACATAATGGCATACAATACATCTGGAACATGGAACTCCATGGTTGCATGACAGTTGGTTGGTTATCAGTGAGATGTTCCAGCTGCAGGAGAGGAGCTTCCTCTGAACCTGCAGACACCTGGAACGCCTCCTGGAGGAGAGTGGGGTGAACAGTCACTTGACGACGCTTGTCTCACTCACAGTGCTGTGTCATTACATTACATTACATTACATTACATTACATTACATGTCATTTAGCAGACGCTTTTATCCAAAGTGACTTACAATAAGTGCATTTAAACATTTGGGTACAAATAAGAGCTAGAAGTAAGTAAGAGCTCCAAGTAAGCCAAACTATGAAGTGCTAGTCATAAGTGCGATGTATAAATTTTTTTTTTGTTTGTTTTTTTTTGTCGCCGTCGTCTTAGTCGAGGTAGAAAGTGAAGAAATGTGTTTTTAGTCGGCGGCGGAAGATGTGGAGGCTTTCCGCTGTCCGGATGTTGATGGGGAGCTCGTTCCACCATTTGGGAGCGAGGACAGTGAACAGTCTCGAGTTCTGCGAATGCCTCTGCGATCCTCTCAGTGAGGGGGCAGCAAGCCGGTTTGCCGATGCAGAGCGGAGTGGGCGGGCTGGGGTGTAGGTTTTGATCATGTCCTGGATGTAGGCTGGACCGGATCCGTTTGTAGCATGGAACCTTGCACTAGAGTCTTGAAGCGGATCCGAGCAGCTACAGGAAGCCAGTGAAGGGAGCGGACGAGCGGTGTAGTGTGGGAGAATTTTGGTGTGTTGAAGACCGGTCGAGCTGCTGCATTCTGGATGAGTTGCAGAGGTCGTATGGCACACGCAGGGAGACCAGCCAGGAGGGAGTTGCAGTAATCCAAGCGTGAGATGACAAGAGCCTGGACCTGTGCCGCCGCCTTCTGGGTTAGAAGAGGCCGTATCCTTCTGATGTTGTCAGTGACTGTTGCAACATCACAACAGTCACTGACTAGTCACTGCACCCAACCCTGGACTGACATCAGGTTACCGTGAAACCTGGTCTTCAGACTTGCTCTTCCTCGACACACCTGGCAGCCAGGTTAACCAGAGCTCACATCTGATTGGCTGAGAGGTCGGTCATTGTTCCCATGGCTACGGCATCTTTGCTAGAGACGGAGGTCTGATGGGCACCAGTGAAGAACAGAGCTCGTTGAAGTTACGTTCCACACAGTCGATCCTCTGCGGGGCGTTCTCTGATTCCTGCAGAGCCTGAACCAGCTCCTGCTTTTCATTCTGCAGTCTGACAATCGCCTGGTTGTTGTTCTGCGTGATCTGTTGTAGTTTGGGCACCAGAGCATAAAGCTTGACGTTGAAGCGCTTCTTTTGTGTCAGTGAACATCGCAGCTCGTGGATTTGGTTTTCCAGATCGCCAATCTTGCACTGGTCCGCCTGTGAAGTCTGACGCAGCATGGAGAGCTGCTCCCGCAGTCTGCTTTTGGCGCCCGTCTCTTGTTTAAGGAAAGAACGGAGGTCCTGGATTTTATGTTCCAGATTTTGAATCCTCTTCTGGTTAGCCTCATTAGTCTTTTGCAGCATGGAGACCTGGGCCAGGAGTTGGGTTTTGTCCTCCATTTAAAATGACTGAGCTGATCAAGTCTTCTTCTTCTTCTTCTCAGTCGTACTGTTTGAACGTGCTTCACCTTCTTCTTCAGTACGACTGAGAAGAAGGTTTGAACGTGCTTCACCTTCTTCTCAGTCGTACTGTTTGAACGTGCTTCACCTTCTTCTTCTCAGTCGTACTGTTTGAACGTGCTTCACCTTCTTCTTCTCAGTCGTACTGTTTGAACGTGCTTCACCTTCTTCTTCTTCTCAGTCGTACTGTTTGAACGTGCTTCACCTTCTTCTTCTCAGTCGTACTGTTTGAACATGCTTCACCTTCTTCTTCTCAGTCGTACTGTTTGAACGTGCTTCACCTTCTTCTTCTCAGTCGTACTGTTTGAACGTGCTTCACCTTCTTCTTCTCAGTCGTACTGTTTGAACGTGCTTCACCTTCTTCTTCTCAGTCGTACTGTTTGAACGTGCTTCACCTTCTTCTTCTCAGTCGTACTGTTTGAACGCGCTTCACCTTCTTCTTCTCAGTCGTACTGTTTGAAAGTGCTTCACCTTCTTCTTCTTCTCAGTCGTACTGTTTGAACGTGCTTCACCTTCTTCTTCTTCTCAGTCGTACTGTTTGAACGTGCTTCACCTTCTTCTTCTCAGTCGTACTGTTTGAACGTGCTTCACCTTCTTCTTCTCAGTCGTACTGTTTGAAAGTGCTTCACCTTCTTCTTCTTCTCAGTCGTACTGTTTGAACGTGCTTCACCTTCTTCTTCTCATTCGTACTGTTTGAAAGTGCTTCACCTTCTTCTTCTTCTCAGTCGTACTGTTTGAATGTGCTTCACCTTCGTCTTCTTCTCAGTCGTACTGTTTGAAAGTGCTTCACCTTCTTCTCAGTCGTACTGTTTAAACGCGCTTCACCTTCTTCTTCTCAATCGTACTGTTTGAAAGTGCTTCACCTTCTTCTTCTCATTCGTACTGTTTGAACATGCTTCACCTTCTTCTTCTCATTCGTACTGTTTGAAAGTGCTTCACCTTCTTCTTCTTCTCAGTCGTACTGTTTGAATGTGCTTCACCTTCTTCTTCTTCTCAGTCGTACTGTTTAAACGCGCTTCACCTTCTTCTCATTCGTACTGTTTGAACGTGCTTCACCTTCTTCTTCTCAGTCGTACTGTTTCAAAGCGCTTCACCTTCTTCTTCTTCTCAGTCGTACTGTTTGAACGTGCTTCACCTTCTTCTTCTTCTCAGTCGTACTGTTTGAACGCGCTTCACCTTCTTCTACTCAGTCGTACTGTTTGAACGCGCTTCACCTTCTTCTTCTCAGTCGTACTGTTTCAAAGCGCTTCACCTTCTTCTTCTTCTCAGTCGTACTGTTTGAACGCGCTTCACCTTCTTCTTCTCTGTCGTACTGTTTGAACGCGCTTCACCTTCTTCTTCTTCTCTGTCGTACTGTTTGAACGCGCTTCACCTTCTTCTTCTCAGTCGTACTGTTTGAACGCGCTTCACCTTCTTCTTCTTCTCTGTCGTACTGTTTGAACGCGCTTCACCTTCTTCTTCTCAGTCGTACTGTTTCAAAGCGCTTCACCTTCTTCTTCTTCTCTGTCGTACTGTTTGAACGCGCTTCACCTTCTTCTTCTTCTCTGTCGTACTGTTTGAACGCGCTTCACCTTCTTCTTCTTCTCTGTCGTACTGTTTGAACGCGCTTCACCTTCTTCTTCTCTGTCGTACTGTTTGAACGCGCTTCACCTTCTTCTTCTCAGTCGTACTGTTTGAACGTGCTTCACCTTCTTCTTCTCTGTCGTACTGTTTGAACGTGCTTCACCTTCTTCTTCTCAGTCGTACTGTTTGAACGTGCTTCACCTTCTTCTTCTCTGTCGTACTGTTTGAACGTGCTTCACCTTCTTCTTCTCAGTCGTACTGTTTGAACGCGCTTCACCTTCTTCTTCTCTGTCGTACTGTTTGAACGCGCTTCACCTTCTTCTTCTTCTCAGTCGTACTGTTTGAACGCGTTTCACCTTCTTCTACTCAGTCGTACTGTTTGAACGCGCTTCACCTTCTTCTTCTCTGTCGTACTGTTTGAACGCGCTTCACCTTCTTCTTCTCTGTCGTACTGTTTGAACGCGCTTCACCTTCTTCTTCTCAGTCGTACTGTTTGAACGTGCTTCACCTTCTTCTTCTCAGTCGTACTGTTTGAACGCGCTTCACCTTCTTCTTCTTGTGGAATCATTTCTGGCAGATGTTCTGCTCTCCTCTCTCCAGTAACATGATGCTTTGTAATCTCCTATCCTTTAAACATCCTTTGATATAAAAGGCGTCTGAAAGATCGATGGAGGAGGAGGAGGAGCCTCAAAATGTGATTGTGAGTGTTGTAGTGTGTAAGGGGAGGAGCCATGCCTACCAGCCACTTCGACCTGTTTGAAATGTGCTGAAGAAAAGAATGAGGACTTTTATTTGTGTTAAAGGTTAAGGACTGGCAGACTTTTGTATTGGTCACAAGACCTGAGACTTTAATGTTTTTAACACACTTCACACTTTAGGTCTTTTTGTGTCTTATTCTTCTCATAATTCCCTGCATGTTGTACAGCAAAGCTGCCCTCTACAGGACAAAGAGGTTTCTGTCTTCAACACAGTCCTGGGTTTTAAATTTGCTATCTACCCCTTGTGTTGTTTTTTCCTGTCACATGACAATGGGAGTGAAAGTCCTTTCGACGTTCACCAACAAAATCTCCTCAGTGCAGGTCCATTTTCCTCAATTCAAAGTTCTTTCAACTCAGGTCGAAGTTCCAAAGTGCTTTCAACACAGTTTGTTCTTTATCGCAGTTCAGAGTTCCTCCTTCATCACTGTTGCTTTCAAATGCAGCTCAAAGTGATTTATGGCAGCAGTGAGTAAATCACTCTCCTTCATTTTATTTGTATACACGCCCACAAACAAACCTGTGGATCGTGTTCCTGGTTCTCTGTACGATGTGTCAGTGCCAGCACTTTAAAAAGAAAAGTGGAACTATCCCTTTAATCTGGCGACGAGGTGAAAGTGAAGGACGTGTGTGGACATTCACAGCAGGTTTATAACCAACACTTAAACTCATTTCTCCTTTTACTGTGACTGTTGTGACACAACATTTATGCAGCGCAGTGAATTAAAGCTGCCGTCAGTTACACTGTCATGACATTTCATTTTACTGCTTCTGATTGATGCTGCTCTCTGGCTGCAAAGGTCATTTGCATTAACCTTCACAAAGATGTCAGATACGTTACATTCACACATTTTTTCATTTGCATGTTATGAATGTTCACTGTTTGGCTCCAGAGGGGAATTAAAAATGAAGGCTTGGTCACTCTGTGTTCCTCAGTGCAGCTGCTCTGCTGTGGCACAAACGGTCGCTCGACCAATCAGGAGCGTCGCATCAAACAGACGCCGCAGTGTCCTGCTCTGAAATGGCCGCACGCCAGCAAATTAGCAAAACATGGTCCACTGCCCAGTTTAGAGCTGTTAGATTCATGGAGACATTAAATGCTCAAATAAAAAATAGCATTCCATCTGCAGCTGTATTTTTTGGAATAATGCATTTGATTTGCTCAACAGATCTGAGTAAAAAATAATATACTAAATAAATGAATAAAATACAGTTATATACAAGAGAAAATCTGATGGTGAAACGATTTAAAACTCAAAGTGAAGCTTTTAACTCAAAGCTGTGTCAAAAAGAAAATGTCATCTTCAAATGCATACAACAAATGCACCGCTTTTACAATATGTGCATTTATGAGTTTTTCTCCCACAATAAATAATAAATAATAATAGCTATAACGTGGGCACGGTATACTAATTAATAATATTATCATCCCTGGACACCTGGGTAAGCTAATCGAGCGGTGTTGTGTTGTTATTGTCGTACTTCTCGATATTCTGTTTAAATGCCTCTCGGTTATAATTGTTCCTTGCAATGACAGGCTCTTCAGAATGTCTTTGTACTTCATTCTCAGCCTAAAATAAAACTCGATCATGCTATCTCTGTCCATCGTGTAGCTTTAGCCACTCTACTGTCTCTACCTTTGACCTTAGAGGAGGTGCGCTCCATTTGCTTACCCAACTGTCCGGGAATGATGATATTATTAATTAGTTTATTTATTTATTTTTACCATGTCACGCCCGGGGCTCCGTACTTATATTATTTAAATAAGCTGTTCAATACGTGTTTAATGAGCCGTAAATATTCCACTCATGACAGCTGCTGGGACTTGAGACTTGAGAAGTTTCTTAAGTCTCATTTTCAGGAAGCACTGAAGTTTCTGCCTTTGTCAGAGCGGAAAATATAAAAACACTCAATTAAACAAAGAAAAACTAACTCCAGCGCATGAGACCGAGTAACTTAGAGCAGCTACGAGATGCATTCAGGGAACCTGGTTAATTTCATTATTTCTGTCATCACAGCTCAGAGTTCGGCCCTTTTCTAGAGACTTCCGTCAGTCTTAAATGATGTCACGCATGTCCTTTGATGCTTCAGATGCCTTTGATGGCAAATGTGATGTGTAAAGGAAAGAAAGGTTGAAAGTTTGAAGGTAGTAACGAAGGATCAGGAAATGACTTGAAGAACCTCAAACTGTAGGGGTAGAGATGTACCTCTCAGTTTGCAGCCTGTCGGAAATAATTAGTAGAAGAAGCAGCAGCTCCTCAACATTTCAGGAAGCAGAATTAAAGCTAAGTAACATTTTAAAAACAAACATTAAAGAAGAAGTAGAAGAAGAATCAACCACAGCAGCCAAGCTCTTGTGTTTGTGATCCTTTTTAAAATGGATGACGGCGGGAAAACCAAACTCGTGGCTCAGGTCTTCGAGCTGCAAAAGATTAACCAGGCTAACCAGTGGAGGATCAGGGATCTGGAAAATGAAATCCAGGAGATCCATTTTGTTGTGACACATGAGCTGAGTGTCAAAACCACACTTCAGGACCAGGTCTCACAGCTGTGCGAGACCTCAAAGGAGGACCAGTGCAAGATTCCCGAACTGGAAAACGAAATCCAGAAGCTCCGTTGTTCACTGACACGGGAAGCCATTGTCAAAATCAAGCTTTTTGACGAGGTTGCCAAGCTAAGTAAAACGTCGCAGGATAGCAAGCGGATGTTTGACCAGCTGATCAGTGAGAATCAGGAGCTCTGTAAGGCTCTGACTCGATCCAGTACTGACAAGCAGAGGATCGACCGTCTGGAAAACAACATCAACGCGCTCCGCTCGTCTCTGCTGCCCAACATCAACTCTGACAACAAAGCTCTGGCAAGGACACCGTGGCCTTCAGCACCTGCAGGAACAAGGACTCAGTCAGAGGGCTGAGCTCCACGTCATGACAGTGAACGCATCATCGGCCTCATGAGCTCAGGGATAGATGCCACTCACTGGGATGACCATACAGAGGAGGAGGAGGAGGCGGAGGAGTCTGTCAGGGGCGTAACAACAACCTTTCTTACAGTCCCACCCACTTGTAGTCCCGCCCCCTCTCCCAAAAGTAAGGCTCAGATATAGTACACATGAAATGATTTGACTGGAATATTGTAACACTGCTGTCACAGGACGACGTGTCACTGTACTTCTGGATGAAGTACAGTAACGTTGAATGTAATACCGTATATATATATATATATATATATTTACACTGCTCACAAAATCATCACAGTGAAACTCATTTGTTTCTGTTGTTGTTGTTGTACAAATGGAGCACACCACAGATGGATTTCCCTCTCCTCATCTTTTCTGGCGCTGATTCTTGGCTCAGTTTGGCATTTTTTCCAGTGCCCGCATCACTGGTGGTGCCTGAGGTTTCTCAGGAGGTGCAACTTCTCCACGATGGCACATCCATAATACGCGTCAGAACGTTTGCTGTGTGCAAAGCATTGAGAAGATACCAGGAGACAGACCAGTACAGCAGCGCAGGACCACGATCTGAGGGCCCAATCCACCTGGCCCCGCCCATTCCCCCAGACCTGAATCCAACCGAGCACCTCTTGGACATCATGTATCGTAATATATATTTTCATTAACAGGAATATTATTCATGAAGATCTGGGATGTGTGGTTCAAGTGTTCCCTTTATTTTTTATGAGCGCTGCTGAACTCCAGAATGTGTTTGTTAACTCATGTGACTGAAGAAGAAGAAGAAGAAGAAGAAAACCTGCGATAATGATGTGAATGTGTGAAGGACCTATTAATGAGCACCACTCACTCACACACACACACACAACTGTTTCTGCACATGTCATACACTGAGGTAAATTAAAGGAGCCGTTAGGAGAGCTTCTGCCTTAGGGGGCGCCACAGCGGCTCATCTGCTGCCATCTCTCCCTCTCTCCTACTTACTGCTGATATGACAAAATGTTAATAAACCAAAACAAAACTGGAACAAAATGAAAAGTGTAAATGACTTCAAAGTTTAAGAAGATTAAAAGTGTCAAGTAAAAGCTGCTTCTTTATGGTTCTCACAGCTTGTGTATGGAGGTGACAGCATGAAGTGGTGTTTTACGTCCTTTGATGCCCTTGCTTCAAATAATCATTTGCAGCAGGCTGTGCACTCACAAGTGAAGGGCTCCACTCTTTTTATTAGATTATAATCTTAATCAGAGTCTCATCCTCTCATCCTCTTCATTATACTTCCGTCATGCTGTCACCCACCCTCACCCTCCACAGTGTAGACTCACAGTAGCCCCTCGGTCCTGAATCCCTCTGGGTGTTTGTGGTTTCTCTGTGCAGACGATGCTCTCCTTCACATAGACCACATAGAACCATAGACCACTTTTTCATGGCACAATAAATATTGAAATACTGAAACAATTAGTCAATGAATTGATCGTCGAAATAGTGACAACTGTTCTGATCAGTTTTCAGCTTCTTGAATGTGAATATTTTCTACTTTCTTTGGTCCATAAAACAAACAGAATCATTTTCAGGTTTGACGAACACTGATCTCAGCGTTTTCTGACATTTTATGGAGAAAAGAATCAACAGCACTGCACCAATGTGACTATGTCATTATGATTGTTGTTTTTTATTTATTTAATAGTAACAAAGATTTTCCGGTGACTCGGCAGATGTTTTGTTGTCGTGGTTTCAGACGCACTTGTGTTTGCAAAGTGACCGTCACACGTGTGTTACTGTGTTTATACAGCCTCAGGCAGCACGACACACACAGACACACACACACACACACACAGACACACAGTACGTCCTCCAGGACTGATTTTCCCTTTGCTCTTCTTCAGGTCTGGAGAGTTCAGCGTGCGCGGCGCTGACCCTCAGCTCTTCTCGCAGACAGAAAGCGTGCAGGTTCAGGTCGTGTCGCTGCAGGTGAGTTCCTCTTCTCGTCCTCTTCCTCACGTCTCATCTTCACGTTGATTTTAGAGGGAGGATCTTCTTCCTGAGCTCCTCCCACCAAATCGAGTTCTCTTTCAGATCCCTTCATTGACCTCATCATGAAATGTTATTATGGAATTATTGATTCCTGAATAAATGTTGCGGTAAAAAAACAAACAAACAGCGTCTGACGTAGACTTAGACTGACATAGACTTAGACTGACGTAGACTTAGATTGACGTAGACTTAGACTGACGTAGACTTAGACTGACGTAGACGTAGACCGACAAAAACTTACGTAGACATAAGGCGAGTGTGTGGTTGGTTGTGAGCAGCAGGGGGCGCTCACAGCAGTCAGTCAGTCAGTCACATGACCACACAGGTTAAAGCTCCTGTAAAGAGAGGAGAAGCTGTAACGAGCTAAATCCACCTTCAGCTCGTCTAATCTTCTCTCAGGTGTGTTCAGTCTCTCATGAGCCATAAATGTACGGTTGTTCTGTGTGATGTTGTCATTTTCTCTTCTTCTTCTTCACCTCCAGCCTCCGACGGTCTCGACTCTCGCTCCGTTAACTGTGGACGGCCGCGGCGCCGCGGCGACCATCACCAAGTCGGTGCTCCGCGTGGACGATGCCGACAACCCGGCCGACGTCCTGATCATGGTCCTCGAGCCTCCGCGCCACGGCCGCCTGTCCCGTCTCCAAGGCGACCGAGCACTCGGCCGGTTCAAGCTGGAGGAGCTGTCGCGGGAGCAGATCCGGTACGTTCACGACGGCTCGCAGGAGACGCACGACCGGACGACGCTGCAGGTCAACGACGGTCACAGCTACAGGAACGTCCTCCTCCACATCCACGTCACTCACAAGGTAGGACGCGTGCAGGGGGCGGAGCCTAACTCAGCACCTCTAATGGTGAGATTGTGTCATGGAACTCTCTCTGCCACTTCCTGCTTCTCCTTCGGTTTATGAATATGCGTTATGTGGGTGGAGCCTTTATTTATTTATTATTTTTTTTAATTTACATTTTAAACCACTATATAACAAAGAGTTAATAGTGGCACTATTATCTCTGTTAATACTGTGTTTTCCAGCGTATTTTCCCCCGATGATATTTCCTTCCTCATTGGCTTCACGATTTGTTTTTATATGTAGTTAAGGTTGAATCACCACGGCGACCATGTTTCTGTTTTAAGTGCAGTTAAGGTTGAATCACCATGGCCACCATGTTTGTGAGACTGAATTAGAATGAGTAGCAGGATGGATGCTGTCCCTCAGCGTGTCTCCTGTGGACAGTGACAGTGAGCTGATGTTTTATGGATGACACAGACTCAGTCTGTTTCAGATCTGCTGACTCACGGCCTCTAAACTTCTCTAATGACACAGTGTTTGTTCTGGTGTGTCACTCATCACCATCTCCTGCCGTGCACAGTCAAGAGATTAAAGAACACAAAGATTATATTTATTCATTGTTTACTCTTAGCTCACCTGTCCTTAGCCCCTCCCATCAGACGAGCACAGACAGGTATTCTACGATTCAGACTTTTCCTTGTGTAAACTCAAGTTTGTAAAGCACTCACTCTCCCACACCAAAGTCCACAGAGAACATCAGTGATTTTAACATGACAGCACACAGACCACACGAGGTTTGGTGTGGGAGAGTGAGTGCTTCACAAAGTCATTCTAACAGTGAGATGAAGACGTGGACATCAGATATGTCCTCGTTCAGATATATTAGACTGGTAAATAAATAAAGACGTGGACATCAGATATGTCCTCGTTCAGATATCTAGATTTTATGAGCTGAGTGTTTGTTAAAGTGGCTCAAATCTATTTTGGCAGCCATGTTTTCACTGAGTGTGTTCCTGACCCAAGCTTGACTCCAGATTATGACAGATTATGACCTCACCTGAAATGACAATAGACTGTGTGATTCTGTGTGATGGGATTCTGTGTGTTCCAGGCTGCTGAGTCTCCTGTGGGCCGCTCTGTGCCCGTTACCTGGGTCAAAGAAGGTGGAACGGTGAAGCTGGATAAAAAACACCTGCAGGCTGATTTCAGAGGCGTGGCCACTGACGACATCGTCTACACCATCCTGACGTCAGACGCAGAACCTAAGTTTGGTACGATGACACTCAGACACTCACACTCATGATGATGACGAAGATGATGATGATGATGATGATGATGAACGTGTGCAGGTGACGTGGTGCTGCTGTCCATGCCGGCCGACGGTCCTCCTGAAGGCTGGCGTCCCGCGCTCATGGACGACAGAGGCTTCACCAGCACCTCGTCTTTCACTCAGCGGGACGTCGACGACGGCTCAGTCTGGTATCGACACTTCGGCCGCGGAACCGACAGCGACTCCTTCCAGTTCCAGGTCTGTCATTGATCCAGTTCTTAATGAGTTCAGTGAAATGATGATCGTTCAGTTTGAATGATTTCTTTGTTTTTATGGAGCGAAGAAAGCTGAAAATATTCACATGTTAGAAGCTGAAAACCTGATTTGAATGATCACATCCACGATGGTGTAGTAGATGTTTTTAAAGATGTGTCACTCAGGTCACAAACTCTTCTTCATTAACGTTAATATCACGTCTAATAATCATGTTAATCACTGAAATACAGTGAGAAGGTTTTCTCTTCATTTAAAATCAAATATTATATCTTTGTTGTCATTGCAGAGACAAGCTTTTTCTTCAGCTGCTTAGAACAATATGACAAATGAAATAAATACTAAACACATGTTTCTGATCAGTCATTTAAAACCTCAGTGCAGAGGTTTCACTCTGGTGTCACATGATCTCTGACCACACATCCAAAGCAACAAAAAGTGTTCAGTAACACAGTTTGTTAAATTCAAGTGTCGCAGCGTCATTTTAGACAAGAAGACTGAGAAGAAGACTTCATTTTAAATTCTAATTTAATCTAATTCTAATTTATATCCCTCAGAAAACTTTGGAAACTTTTCCAAAAGAAAAGATTGAAAGTGTCAGCGTCACGCTCGTGTTTACTGTGTCTGACACGTTCACGTGTCTGCCTGTGAACGCCTCGTCCAGACACGTGAACTCTGCAGTGTCTGGTTAGGAAAGTAGTGAAAGTGGCCAGGTTGCCTAGCAACAGCCTTTGTAAGCAGAAGAACAAACTCTCCAGAGAGCGATTAGAACTATAAAGTAACAGACGTGTGTGTGTGTGTGTGTGTGTGTGCGCTCCTCTCATGCTCTTCATATTATTATCAGTCACAGAGCTGAGAAAGTCATTGAGGAGTGATCAGCTGATCAGTGAGTGACAGTGATTGATGAGCAGCTTCACTGCAGCAGCAGCAGCAGCTTCTGTCCTGAGGACAGCTGAGTTTCAAGGTCATTGTGTCCTCAAGCCCCGCCCACTTCAGTCACACTACCTGTCACTTGACACTTGACTTTTTTTACATTACATGTCATTTAGCATACGCTTTTATCCAAAGCGACTTAAAATAAGTGCATTTAAACATTTGGGTACAAACAAGAGCTAGAAGTAAGTAAGAGCTTCAAGTAAGACAAACTATGAAGTGCTAGTCATAAGTGCGATGTATAAGTTTTTTGTTTTTTGTTTTTTTCGTCGTCTTAGTCGAGGTAGAGTCGGAAGAATTGGTTTTTAGTCGGCGGCGGAAGATGTGGAGGCTTTCCGCTGTCCGGATGTCAATGGGGAGCTCGTTCCACCATTTGGGAGCGAGGACAGTGAACAGTCTGGAGTTCTGTGAACGCCTCTGCGATCCTCTCAGTGAGGGGGCAGCGAGCCGGTTTGATCATGTCCTGGATGTAGGCTGGACCGGATCCGTTTGTAGCACGGAACGCAAGCACTAGCGTCTTGAAGCGGATGCGAGCAGCTACAGGAAGCCAGTGAAGGGAGCGGAGGAGCGGTGTAGTGTGGGAGAATTTTGGTAAGTTGAAGACCAGTCGAGCTGCTGCATTCTGGATGAGTTGCAGAGGTGGCACAGGCAGGGAGACCAGCCAGGAGGGGGTTGCAGTAGTCCAAGTGTGAGATGACAAGAGCCTAGACCAGATCCTGTGCCGCCTTCTGGGTTAGAAGAGGCCGTATCCTTCTGATGTTGTACAACATGTATCTGCAAGATCGAGCTGTTGCAGCAATGTTGGCAGTGAGGGAGAGATGGTCATCAAGTGTCACACCCAGGTTCCTTGCGGTATGAGAAGGAGTTACCACAGAGTTGTCGAGGGTGATGGTTAGATCTGTGGTGGGAGAGCCCTTTCCTGGGAGAAAAAGAAACTCAGTCTTGTTGAGATTGAGTTTCAGGTGATGGTCAGACATCCACTGAGAGATGTCAATCAGACAAGCGGAGATCCATTCTGCTACATGTGTGTCGGAGCTGGGAAAAGAGAGAATGAGTTGGGTGTCATCGGCGTAGCTGTGATAGGAAAAACCATGAGAGAGAATAACAGAACCAAGAGAGTTGGTGTACAGAGCGAAGAGGAGAGGGCCCAAGACAGAACCCTGAGGGACTCCAGTAGCTAGAGGACAGGGTTCCCGACACAGATCCTCTCCAGGTTACTCTGTATGTTCGGTTTTGAAGATAGGACGAGAGTAGGGTAAGTGCAGATCCTGAGACACCTAGTTCTTGAAGGGAGGAAGAAAAGATCTGGTGGTTAACTGTGTCAAACGCTGCAGAAAGGTCCAAGAGGATGAGCACAGAGGAGTGCTTTTTTTGTCTCGACTTGGACTCGAGGACAGTTTTCAGGGTTCCCACAGGTCCTTGAAATCCTTGAAAGTTTGTGAATCTGAAAAAAGACTGTCACACACGACCATTCTTCTGATTTTGCTGCTGCTGCTGTGACAGAGTTTTGTGTAAGTGTGACTTTGGTTCTGCAGGTTTCCACAGATGCAGCTCCAGTCGTACGAGGAGACGTCCAGACCTTCACCATCGGAGTCCTGCCTCAGATCCCAGGGTTCCCTCAGCTGGACCCAGACTCTGACCTCCAGATCACAGTGAGCTGTTGTGCCCCCCCAACCCCCCCACCCCACCCCAGTCCCTGTTACCTGCAGCCCATAAAGTCTCTTCACACGCCCCTCGATTTGTAGTTTGTGGTTTGTTTAAGGGTGTTGTAACTCCTGTTTTACCCCTGTTCTCAAGTCTCTCTCTCTGTGTGTGTGTGTGTGTGCATGCGTCTGTGTGTGGGTTGTGCGTGTCTGTGTGTGTGTGTGTGTGTGTGTGTGTGTGTGCGTGTGTGTGTAGGCTCTGGAGGATCGTGTGACAGAAATAACACCGTCAGCTCTGTCCTTCATCGACTCTGACACTCCCAGTGAGAAGCTCATCTACAACATCACCAAACCACTGCCACCAGGACAAGGTCTCACACACACACACACACACACATGCACACATTAGATTATTATCCCTTGTTATTTGATGACTTGGGTGAATGTTGTGGTTGTGTGAGATTGTGCGTTCTGCTGAGGGTAAAACACGACATCACGACGTCTTTAATGACTTTGTCTCTGTGCTTGGGTGAAAGCACCTCCCTCTTCTTCAGTGTCACGAGCTGCTGAGATGAACTTGTGTGTGTTGTTTGTTTTCAGGGGCGATTGAACACCGCGACAGAGCGTACGCTCCGGCCGTCCACTTCACTCAGGACGACGTCGACAGCGGGAAGATCATCTACCGGCCGCCGGCGGCGCCGTCACACCTGCAGGAACTCTACCAGTACTCCTTCATCGGTGAGAGGTTGTTGTATTAAAGCTCTTTAGTTTCCTGGAGAGTGAAAATCCAACATGATTCATGTCAAACAGCAGCTGAAGCTTTGGTTTAAATATACACAGACATCTTCAAACTTCAGTCCAGAGTCATTAGTGAGTTCTGTAAACGTTCGTCGTGATGACTCTGTGAATAGAAAAGTGGAGCAATGGTGTCTTTACGTGTCTGTCACCATTTTTAAACGTCTTCTTCTTTTCTGTCTCTCACAGGTTTGCCTGAGTCGCTCAGTGTTTACTTCACAGGTGAAATCTTCCTCTACACTCTCCATCTTTCTTTCATCCCTGCCCTTCTCTTTTTGATCATTTCTGCATTGTAACCCTTTCCCCTGTTGTGTGTGTTTGTGTGTGTGTGTGTGTGTCTCAGTGTCAGACGGTGAACACACCACTCCAGAGCTGGACTTTGCCGTCCTGCTGCTGTCGAACCACCAGCAGCCACCAGTGTTTCAGGTCCTGGACCCTCTGCTGGAGGTCAGCCTGGGAGGACAGGCCGCCATCGGTAACACACACACTCACACACACACACACACACAGACACACACGTCTGCAAAATGCACTATATTAATATTCATTTTAAAGACAGGACAGATGGTTAATTCTCTTCTCCTACTTTATCTTTCTAAACCCTCTTTGTGTGTGTGTGTGTGGTGTGTGCGTGGTGTGTGCGTGTGTGTGTGCAGGCGGTCAGCAGCTGGCAGTCAGTGACGCTGACACGGCTCCAGATGAGCTGGAGTTTGAGCTGGTGGAAGCTCCTGTCCACGGAGAACTGATCAAGACTCACGGCAGCACACACACACACACCAGCATGAACAACGGTAAGTCTCTTACACACACACACACACACACACACACACACAAACACAAAGACTAACCCAGCTGGATCATGTTGTTAAATCTCCTCAGGTGACGTTTTCACCTTCAGTGACATCACTCGGAACGTTCTGCTGTACCAACACGCCGGCCTCTCCGCCCAAGACGACTCCCTCACCTTCTCAGTCAGTGACGGCATCTCCATGGCGACCACGGTGGTGCAGGTGGCGGTGCTGGGCGCCGGGGGCGACGGGCCGCGGCGTGACCCCGCGGCCTCGCTGTCACTGGAAGTGGGCGAGAAAAGCAGCACGGTGATCAGACAGTCACACCTGGCGTACACGGTGGGTGAGCGGTTCTCCTTCACTTCACGCACAAACACCTGGGCCTCAGTGGACGACTGAGCGCTTCTGTTCTGACCGTCACAGGACGACACGTCCGCCGACGACCAGGTCCGGATCCAGCTGGTGTCGGTGCCCATGTACGGCATCCTGACCAGGAGTCAGTCTCAGCAGGAGCACCAGGAGCTGAGGGAGTACTCCTCCTTCACCATGGAGGACGTGAACAAGCACAGGATCAGGTTTGTTCAACCCACAGGAGACAGGAGGGGGCGCTGTCGACAACACAACTCAGTCTGTAAACCACTCACTCTCACACACCAAAGTCCAGAGAGAAAAGCAGGGATTTTAGCTGCTGCTCCTCTGCTGCCTCGTGTGGTCACTTTGTGTCACTGACTTTACTCTGAATGAAATATTTTAAAAGCTGAATTTACAAAATAAGACGTTTGAACTTAGTGATGGAGGCAGCAGTGTGTGTGTGTGTGTGTGTGTGTGTGTGTGTGTGTGTGTGTGCAGCAGCAGCAGCAGCACACAGGCAGAAAATGCTCTGGGTCTTTTTATCAGATGAACCAGATTATCATCATTATTATTATTATTATTATTATTATTATCTCGTCGTCACAGAAAAGCAGCCTTGTTATCTCTTAGTAATGCATTAATCTATGATGTTATCATGAGATGAATGCATTAATTTAGATGTTCTCATGAGATGAATGCATTAATCTATGATGTTATCATGAGATTAAAGGCTGTTATCCGGGATAATGACATGATTGTGTGATCTTGAGATATCACAATAAAATCATTTACTAGCAAACATGAAAAGTCTGATTGATGATGAAGAGTGAGGATGAGGAGTTAAACCTGAGTATGATTGTACCTGCAGGAGTTAACGAGGCTCCCTGTGGTGAATTCTAAATGTTCACACGTTCATTTCCATAACAGAGCCTGTGATGAGCATGAGCACAGGACACTCAGCGGGAATGTTGGAATGAAAGAATGAACAGGGATTAGAGCAGATTATACACCGATAGTCAAATGAGCAGCTGTTGCTGTTGAGACACATGGACGCTTGTTTTCATTCAAAGTAAAGTTTCAAGATTCAGAGACGTGTGTGTCGACAGGTACGTCACCTCGCTGGAGACGGGCAGTCAGCCAATCACGGACATCTTCCACTTTGTCGTCTACGACGGAGACAACAATCGCCTTGACAACCAGATGTGCACCATCACCATCACGTCCACGCCCAGACTGCCCCCGGTGGTCACAGTGCGCAGTGGCATCAAGGTAAACACACACACACACACACACACAAGCTGAAGAGACAAAATAAGACATTTGAACTCAGTGATGGAGGCAGTAGTGTGCGCGTGTGTGCGTGCGTGTGCATGTGTGTGTTTCCGGTGAAACATGTATAATATATATACATGTTTTTATATGTATATATATATATATATATATATATATATACACACAAACCTTGTACTTCAGCTGTTTCCATGGTCACGTTGAGAGAAAATATCTCAGGTTTTTGAGATGAACTGTGTTTGACACATCATTAAAACTATCAACCTATCAAACGTCCACTTTGATCAGGAGATCCTCATGGTGTTGTGTTCTACATCAATCTACAGTGTATGCAGGGTGTTCAGTCACAGCACGAGCACAGCTGTGTTCAGACCATGTTTCAATAAGTGAAATGGAGCGAATGACTGCTGTAAACACTCAGGTTTGTTTTCTAACCCTGTGACAAAGGTCTCAGAATGAGAAGCTTTGTGAGTGAGTCGTCCACGATGAATGATACAATGACTGTGTGGTGTCGTTCATGCTCAGTGAACACGTGTGGTCACAGCTGATGAAGGTCACACTGACACTCTTCAGTCGCAGCACGAGCAAAAATAAATGACTTGGCCAGATTCCCCCGGTGGTTCCGTCTGGTAACAGCTCCATTTGTTCTGGGAAATGAAAAAGAAACATAATCACGCTGGAAGTTACTGAAAGAGAACAAACCTCACGACTCATGAAATAATTCAGCTGCTTCAAACTTTTCCTCGTGGGCTTTGAAACACAGCAGAGAAATGAAAAGACAAAACAAACAAACAAACGCTGATGTTTTCACTCTGACAGGATTAATCACAGCATATGTTTGTTTCTTTTTACAATCTGTACACGAGCGTCTGTCCTCACGTCCTCAGGAGACAGATCTGTCCTTCACAAGGTCCAACATCACGTCTTCAGAAAACAGGGATTTCATTTACAGGATGGACAGAGAAACTGATCAGATTAGAGATTAGAGATTATAAACACTTGAAGGTGTAATTTCCAGGTGGAAGCTGAACACGTTTCCATCACGACCTGGAAAAATAATCCAGAGAGGGGAAAAAAGACCTCAGTGCAGCTCTGGAAGCAGACCTTCTGCTCACTCACTCGTGTCTTCACGTAAAGAAATGTTGAAGACATCCGTCACTTTCTCTGTTTCTCTGTCTTCCACGTGCAGGTCCAGGAAGGCGGTCGCGTGCAGCTGTCGACCAATCACATCATCGTGTCAGACCTGGACACGCCCAGGAAGGACCTGCTGGTCTGGCTGGTCACGCCTCCCAAATATGGCTTCATCGAAAACACCAGGAGGGGTGAGGGAGAGGGTGAGGGAGAGGCTATCGTGTTTCCTCTGTGGTTAATGACAGCTGTAAAGACGCTGCTCACCGAGCGTTTAACGCTTATTATGACTCAACATCCGAGGAAAGCAGGCAATTAAAGATGAAAGCAACAACATTAATCTGCAGCAAGTCAAACTAATTGGGACGTGGCCCGGGGCAACAGAGTTTGAGCTGCAGAAAACTTGGTTTGTTGTCGTTAAATAGACAAATGAAAGGTTTGTTAACGTGTGTCTAGTCATGTTAATACAGTACACTGGTCAGAGTGGGTTTACATTATTAATTATGGACTGGAAACATGTTTGAACTTCTGTGATTGATCATAATGAAGTCAAACTGTTTTTAACTTTGATCACATCTACATACAGTAGTGAGGGAGTCATGTGACTTTACTTAGTGATTAGGATTCAGGAAACACACACACACACACACACAGGGCTCAGCGTACACTCATCCATCATGTGCGACGTTGACTCTCTCTCTCTCTCTCTCTCTCTCTCTCTCTGACACTCTCTCTCTCTCTTTCTGACACTCTCTCTCTCTCTCTCTCTCTCTGACACTCTCTCTCTCTGGCTCTGACACTCTCTCTCTCTGGCTCTGACACTCTCTCTCTCTCTCTCTGACACTCTCTCTCTCTGGCTCTGACACTCTCTCTCTCTCTCTCTGACACTCTCTCTCTCTCTCTCTGACACTCTCTCTCTCTCTCTCTGACACTCTCTCTCTCTCTCTCTCTGACACTCTCTCTCTCTGGCTCTATCTCAGAGATTTTAAATGATGATTCCTTCTCTTCATCATCATCATCATCTCATGAATGCAGATGATGATGATGATGATGATGATGATGATGAAGCTTCAGCTGCTGTTTCCAGACGGTCAGACTTTGAGCTCAGAGCGATGGTGTTTGTGTGTTTTACTGTCAGACAGTGTGAGTCTGTGTCACAGTAACGTGCTGCGATCACAGGACAGTTTATGTGCTTTGAATCTGACTCCTGCCTGCCGTCTCCCTGTCGTCCACCAGGAGGCTCCATTGGCGGCTCGCGGGTCATCACACCCGACGTCCCTTTCACGGTGGACGACCTGACGTCCGACCACATCTTCTACGTCCAGGACAGCGAACGCGAAACCACGGCCGAGCGCGATGTTTTCAGCTTCTACGTCAGTGACGGACACAGTCAGACTGAAGCGTTTAACGTGGAGATAGACATTCAGGTAAACTATGATCACGTCTTTATCTCACTGTGAGACTTTCACTCTCTCACACACTGATGCATTTGGTTTTTCACAGTTGAGATGATAAATCAGGCTGATATTTGACATTTATTATTTATTAACCTGCTCATTTTTATAAAGTACACATGTTTGTCCTCAAGAATGTGTTTTTTATGTGTATAATATTTAGTTTACAAGTTATGTGTATATAACTGCACCCCAGACATAACATGTAGACTGGAGAGACAGATTATTAGTTTTGTTCAGTTTGTTATGGACCAAAAAAATGAGTGTGCGTGCGTGCGTGCGTGTGTGTGTGTGTGTGTGTGTGTGTGTGCGTGCGTGCAGCAGAGTAAAGAGGACAGACAGCCCGTGGTGTCAGTCAGCAGCATCCATGTGGAGGAAAACTCTGGCGTCGTCATCACCAACTCATCGCTCAGTGTTTCCGACCAGGACACGCCAGAGAACCAGATCCTGTTCACCATCGTCAGGGTCCCTTCATACGGTCAGTATATCAACACACACACACACACACAGTCATCAGAGAGAGAATTTCACTGCTTTATTTTGGCTTTCATAGATTCTTGAACTCATAAACTCTTCAGATGAATTTTATTTCTATTGTGTGATAAAGTGTCTGAATGGACTTCACACATTAAAACTGAGACTTTTATAGAGAGAAAGAGAAAGTCTGTTGTTGCGTGGACAAAATGTTTGTCTGGCATCTCTCCTCACAGAGTGAGCCTCTGTGTCTCAGCAGCAGGGGGCGCTCTGTGCTGTCTCTGTGTCTTTACAACCCTTTAATGTGTGTGTGTGTGGGGTCTCTTTATACTCCAGCATTTAAAGTGAGATCTCATTTAATCCTGCCCTTTGATTGAAGTCATTCTAATTTAGTGGAATTTAAAAGGTCTCATTAGTTTCCACAGAGATTTCTCTGTTTGAAAAGTCAAGAGATAATTATCTCACACACACACACACACACACACACACACACTCTTCAGAATCAGAGATGAATGAGTGTGTTCTCCCACAGGAAAAGTGCGCAGACGACAGTTCTACTCTCAGCCTCTGGAGAACGGCCGCGTCCTGACTCAGGGCTCCACCTTCACCTACCAGGACGTCCTGGACAAGCTGCTGGTCTACACGCCGGAGCTGGTCAGCGGCGGCACCGACGAGATGGGCTTCACCCTCACCGACGGCATCCACACACACACCGGACGCCTGGAGTTCACCATGGACGTCAGGAGGAGCGAGGGTCCCAGAATGACGGTCAACAGAGGACTGCAGCTCCCGGCAGGTGAGAGGAGGTCTTTAAGGGACAGTTCAGGGTTCAACTTGAGTCTAACAGTGAGACAAAGACGTTGACGTCATGAACTCAGTCTGTTGTTAAATGACTAAACCAAACTCTTATTCAGCTGTAACTATGTGAAACACAGAGAAACAGTGTTTTTCTGATGATCGCAGGATCTCGGTCTAAGATCACGGAGCAGAACCTGAAGGGAACAGACCTGGACTCGGACTCTCTGAAGCTCCGCTATGTTCTCACCAAAGATCCACCTGCAGGGAGAGTGCAGCTCAGCAGGAGCACACGCCTGGACCAGGTTTCTGTTCAAGGTCCAGTTCACAGCTTCACACAGGACGACGTCAACAAAGGTTCCACTGATTACACTCATCAGTGACACTGTGAACAGCAGCGCCCTCTATCTGTCACATGATGTAAAGCTGTGTGTGTGTGTGTAGGTCTGCTGCAGTACAGTCATGATAAAGGGGAAAAAGGAGGAAGTCTGTTTTTCAAGTTCAACCTCGTGGATCCAGAGGGAAACAAACTGATCGACCAGTCTTTCTTCATCAGTGTGCTGGGTGAGGCAAATACTCCTCTTCCTCTTCTTCCTCATTTTCCTTCTCCATTTCCTCCTCCTTTTCTCTCTTCTGGAAAGCAGTATTGATTGGTTGGTTGATTGATTGATTGATTGATTGGTTGGTTGATTGATTGATTGATTGACTGACTGAGTGCAGCTCTCAGACGCTCGTTCACGTCTTTACTTGATGACATTAATCTTGTCGTCTGTTGAATCGTGAACACACACTCAGTGAGCGGTTACAGCTGCTGTTTACACACACACACACACACACACACACACACACACGAGACTAAATCACTCTTTCATCAGGTCCACACATGTCTCTGCACTGTTTATTATTCTCATGTATAAAAAGGAGAATAGAGACAGTGTGGAGTGAAATGAAGAGGTTTGATATAGAAATTGATATATTTGAAATAACCTCTGAATGTTTGTGGATCATCAGAGATCACACGCTCTGCAGACCGTGTTTATGTTCAAATGTAGACCACAAAGTGTGTGCATTTAAACAAAGGACACAGTTTGATCTTACTGGACAAACTTTATATACAATGTTTATAGAACAGAGACAGAGACACAGAGACAGACAGAGAGCAGAAATACGATTGTTGTGAAGTTGTAAGTTGAGACAGTTGTGAGTGAGTGAGTGAGTGAGTGATGAAAAGGACAACAGTTTGTCTCTGATCTGCATCAGCTGATAGATTTGCTGTGGCCCTCAGTTGAACATGGTCCTGATTGTGTGTTATTATCCTGCTGAACTTGTCTCTTCATATCTCCTTCAGCCTCGTGTCCTCATGTCCTCGTGTCCTCGCCTGTTGTGCTGCGATCACTCTTTCCCTCCTGATACTGCCACACTTTTTATCTGGTGTTGTTTCCTCAGCTCGTCTTATCTTCTCTCTGCACATCAGACTCACCTTCCTTCACTCTGTCACAATGATGAACCGACTCTTCGCACCTTTTTATCTCCTCTGACCTTCATCCTCTCTCCTGCAGAGGATCGTCTTCCTCCGTCTGTGGTGGTGAACAAAGGTCTGGTGCTCGATGAGAACACGGTGAAGAAGCTGACCACGCTGCAGCTGTCGGCCAGCGACCAGGACAGCGAGCCCGCGGAGCTCATTTACCGCATCACCAAGCAGACGAGCCTCGGTCACCTGGAGCACGTGGCCAACCCAGGTGAGGGGGGAGGTCAAAGGTCACACTGGCTAACATTTGTAAATGTTTCTACAGAAGGTTTTAGACATTTAGCAAAAAAACACGTCTTTATCTCACTGAAGCTGAGGTTTGTAAAGCACACACACACACACTCACACACTCACACACACACACACTCACACACTCACACACACAGACACACACATTGTTACAGTGAACGACAACGATGTTTCCAGCTGGGTTCATAATCTGCAGAGGCTTCACAGTCTCTTCTGTCTCTGTGTCTCTTCTGTCTCTGTGTCTCTTCTGTCTCTTCTGTCTCTGTGTCTCTTCTGTCTTTGTGTCTCTTCTGTCTCTGTGTCTCTTCTGTCTCTGCGTCTCAGGCACCAGGATCAGCACGTTCACTCAGGCCGACCTGGCCTCGCGCAGCGTCCACTACATTCACACCAGTGAAGAAGAGAAACACGCCGACCAGTTTTCCTTCACCGTGTCCGATGGAACAAACGAGGTGAACGACAGTGAAAATAACACCAAAGTCCTCTGCTGCCTCGTGTGGTCACTGAATCTGAACAAAAGATTTCAAACAGTGAAGTGACAAAATGAGACATGTGTTGTGTGTGTGTGTGTGTGTGTGTGTGTTCAGGTGGCTCAGACCTTCTACATCACCATCAAACCCGTGGACGACTCGCTGCCTCTGCTGCAGGTCCCTGGTATGAGAGTCCAGGAGGGCGTGAGGAAGACCATCACTGAGTTTGAGCTGAAGGCCACTGACGCAGACACAGAGGTATCACATGATCACAAGCATCTGTCGAAAACACACGGGTCCAGGGTCTCACTCCTCTGTGTTGAATTCAGGCCGACTCCCTGGTGTTCACCGTGGTCCAGGCTCCTCGTCACGGAACCTTGGAGCGCACCAACAACGGCCAACACTACAGACAGACCAGCAGCTTCACCATGGACGACGTCTACCAGAACCGCATCAGCTACAACCACGACGGGTCCAACTCCCTGAAGGACCGCTTCACCTTCACTGTGTCCGACACAACCAACCTGCTGTTCATGGTGGAGGAGGGAGGCAAAGAGGTGGGTGTCTGTCTGTCTGTCTGTCTGTCTGTCTGTGTGTGCCTGTCTGTCTCTGTGTCTGTGTCTGTGTGTGTGTCCGACACAACCAACCTGCTGTTCATGGTGGAGGAGGGAGGCAAAGAGGTGTGTGTCTGTCTGTGTGTGCCTGTCTGTCTGTCTGTGTGTGTGTCCGACACAAGCAACCTGCTGTTCATGGTGGAGGAGGGAGGCAAAGAGGTGTGTGTCTGTCTGTGTGTGCCTGCGTGTGTGTCTGTCTGGGTGTGTGTGTGTGTGTGTGTGTCTGTCTCTCTGTGTCTGTGCCTGTCTGTCTGTCTCTGTGTCTGTGTGTGTTCTAAAAGTTGGAAACCAGCAACCTTTTTTCGTAACCATGGCAACATGAGGAAACATTGGTTTGATTTTGGACATTTTATTGTGAAAGTCTGAAAACACGAGAACATCAGACATTCTTTTCAAAGTAAAAGTGTGAAAATAAAGACATGGACTCAGTATTGTGTGTATATTGAGTTTCACATTCATCAAACAGAGATTGACCAACATAACATACCATAATAGTCATCATCTGTGTAACGTGATGTTTTCTCTGTGTTTGTCCAGATCGTGACGGCCGCTCCTCAGAAGTTTAAGATGGACATTCTGCCGGTGGACGACGGGACGCCGAGGATCGTCACTAACCTGGGTCTGCAGTGGCTCGAGTACATGGACGACAAGGTAACCCTTGATCCACCATCAGTGTGAGTCACCTGCTCCCCCTGCTGGCTAAAAGACTTCATCACAATTAAACTCAGTTCCTACACAATATTTCATTTTACACACGACATACAAAATATTAATGATACTAAAAGAGTCTTTTTTAAAGAACCAAAACATTATCTCTGTGTTATTTGAGACCGACATGCTTTACAAACTAGAAAACTTAATTAAAGTCAAACTAGAACAAAATGTTTATTGTTTATTGAAACTATGTTTGAATTTCAATGACTTTTGAATGTCTGTTTTGAACATTTTAATCTTCATTTATGTGTGAAAACACTTCTTTAAATCCTTCACAACTTCTGAGACTTGAACTGTTGTTTCAGCTAGAAAACTGTAAAATATTAAACACTGACAAAACCATTGAAACAAACCAGACAAACATGAAAACATGTGTGTCAACAGTTTGGTAAAAGCGTCTGACATGACTTTATTTTCTGTGCCTCAAGGCCACAAACCTGATCAGTAAGAAGGAGCTGCTGACCGTGGATCCGGACACGGACGATGGTCAGCTGGTCTATGACATCACCACTGAGCCCACGCACGGTTTCCTGGAGAGTAAAATGAAACCTGGCAATGCCGTCACCACCTTCACACAAGGTGAACACGCTTGAATCCACTTTGATCCAGTTTTTCTCTCCTCGTGTTCGGCTCCAGGCTGCAGCAGAGATCATGTGACATGTTGAACCTCAACGCTCTTTCATGTGTTTTACTCTCAGACTGCAGACTTTCATTCATGTTGTGACGTCACTCGTAGAAACAGTTTACTGGAACTCTCCCTCATATCAGACAAAGAATTTGGTTTTTTTTACCAGACAAAGAATTTGGTTTTTTACCAAACAAAGAATTTGTTTTTTTTACCAAACAAAGAAATCCAACACAGTGAATATTCATATCATAGTTGCAGCTACGAGGTGCATTCAAGGAACCTGCTTTGAAGTCTTTTTATCTCTGACCTCTGACCTTGTTACTCTGCAGCTGACATCAACCTGGGTCTGATCCGCTACGTGCTTCATGAGGAGAACGTCCAGGAGACGATGGACACCTTCAAGTTCCTGGTGAAGGACAGTAAACCCAACGTGGTCAGAGACAACGTCTTCCACATTCAGTGGTCACTCATCAGCTTTGAGCACAAAAGGTCAGTTTGTCAGTGTCAGCCTCGTCTTCATGTTTGTCTCTAACGTTCACTTGGACTTACAGAGGAACTGAGTGGAATGATATGGTTGATGGTCACAGTGACCTTATTTTCGTATGAACACATGAAGGAAACATTCACTCTCCGTGACCTCACAAACATTAACGTCTCATCTCCTCAGACGTTCACGTGGACTCTAACGTGGATTCTTCAGATTTAACCCAAACCTCACACTCACACGACGTGACTTCCTCTGATCTTCCACAGCTACAACGTGAGCGAGAAGGCCGGCACGGTGGCGGTGACGGTGAAGCGAACGGGAAACCTCAACCAATACGCCGTCGTGCTGTGCCGCACCGAGCAGGGCAGTGCCACCTCCAGCAGCAGCGTGGGGTCGCACCCCGGTCAGCAAGACTACGTGGAGTACGCTGGACAGGTAACAATGTGTGACTGTTTGTTTCCTCTCATGCCTCCTCGCTGGCATTACCATGGGCACATGGCATCTCCATCACTCTGGACTCAAATACATGAATCAGTTCTGGTTGTCAAAGGTCAGGGTCTTTTTGCTGGGGTGAAACATCTCAGGAACATCATGAAGGTCTTTCTGATTTGGTACAAATGTTCACTTGGACTCACAGATGGACGGGATAGAAATGTGAGGTTGAAGGTCAACAGACAAGGCTAGTGCTAACTTACAAGAAAGTGTCTGATCTTTGAAGGCTTTCTTCAGATTTGGTACAAATGTTCACTTGGACTTGGACAGATGAAGGTCAAGAGAAAAGGCCACTGTGACCTTAAAGACAGCTTCTAATCTCAAAGGAATTTCTTTTGGTGTCCTTCTCCGTCTACAGGTCCAGTTTGACGAGCGCGAGGACACCAAGGTCTGCACCATCATTGTTAACGATGACAAAGTGTTTGAGGGAAGCGAGAGCTTCCGCGTGGAGCTGAGCATGCCTGTGTACGCGCTGCTGGGCGGGAACACCCGCGCCTCCGTCTACATCAACGACACCGAGGATGAGCCCACACTGCAGTTTGATCAGAAGATCTACCACGTGAACGAGAGCTCCGGGTTCATCCATGCCCCCGTCCAGAGGAAAGGTGAGGAGCACCGCGAACAACTGTCCATGTGCGGCCGCCACCGCGTGACCCGCACTGATGTTGTGGTGACGTTCTGGTTTCCTCCTCAGGTGACGTCTCCAGCACGGTGTCCGCTCTCTGCTACACCATCGCTAAGTCGGCGCAGGGCAGCAGCCTCCGCGCGCTGGAGTCCGGCTCCGACTACAAGAGCCGCGGCATGTCTGGCGACAGCCGCGTGGTCTTTGGCCCCGGCGTCAGCATGTCCACCTGCGACGTGAAGCTTGTCGACGACAGCGAGTACGAACTGTCTGAGGAGTTCCAGCTGGTGCTGTCAGACGCCTCCGATAACGCTCGCGTGGGTGACATCGCAACGGCCAAGGTCGTCATCGACGGACCCAACGACGCGTCGACGGTTTCTCTCGGGAACGCCACCTTCACGTTCAGTGAAGATGCAGGTACGAGAACTCGTTTTGAAACTGTACTCGATGTTTCAGACATTTTGACGAGTCATCTTCACATCTCTGTGTTTCAGGTACGATTGAAATCCCCGTGCTGCGTCACGGCAGCGATCTGTCCTCCCTGACGTCCGTGTGGTGCGCCACGCGACCCTCAGACCCGCCCTCGGCCAGTCCGGGCGTTGACTACATCCCCAGCTCCAAGAAGGTGGAGTTTAAACCCGGGAGAACAGAGGAGGTGAGGAGAGGACGTCACTCACGATACGTTTGTTCCCAACAACCACTGACTTGTTATTTCACAGACCTGCAGTTTGACCATCATGGACGATGTCCAGAACCCGTCCATCGAAGGACCCGAGTCCTTCGTGGTCTTCATCAGTTCACCTCAGGGGGCCGTCCTACAGGAACCGTACGAGGCTAACGTCGTCATCACTGACACCTTCCAGGACAGTACGTACACACACACACAGTTCCACTGAACAGGAAGTGTCTTTGTACCATAACTTCCTGTCACCGTGTCGTCCAGTTCCCAGCATGCAGTTTGAGAAGAGCTCGTACACTGTGAAGGAGAAAGACGGCGTCCTCCAGGTCCCTGTGGTCAGGAGCGGGGACCTGTCCTTCACGTCGTCCGTGCGCTGTTTCACTCGGACGATGTCGGCCATGGTGATGGACGACTTTGAGGAGCGACGCAACGCTGATGATTCACGCGTCACGTTCCTCAGAGGAGAGAAGGTGGAGTGTTCCGACAGAGTCACGCGCTGGTTGACGTTTTTGTCGTCACTTATTTGATCAATAAAGTTTTTGGGTTCCAGGTGAAAAACTGCACCGTCCATGTCAACGACGACTCCGTGTTCGAGCCTGAAGAGGAGTTCCAGGTGCATCTTGGGACGCCGTTAGGGGATCACTGGAGCGGCGCCATGGTGGGCGTGGCCGACATCGTCACCGTCACCATCACCAACGATGAAGACGGTGAGCAGAAGCTGGGACTGACTTCCTCGCCTGCAGGGGGCGGCGCTGTGACGCCGTTTCTTCTTCTCCTGTTTTTTTAAGCTCCCACCATCGAGTTCCAGCAGGCGTCGTTCCAGGTGAGAGAACCTCCAGGTCCTGACGGCGTCCAGGCCTTAAACATCAAGGTGATCCGGCGAGGAGATCTGGACCGGACTTCCAAGATCCGCTGCAGCACCCGGGACGGATCGGCTCAGTCTGGCGTCGACTACAACCCCAACAGCCGAGTGCTGAAATTCACACCTGGTCAGATTTTACCTGATTTCTCTCAGATCAGGGAAGACTTTGATCAATGATTGATGATTGATGATTGATGATTGATGGATTTATTGATTGATGTATGGATGGATTGATGATTGATGGATGGATGGATTGATGATTGATGGATGGATGGATTGATGATTGATGGATGGATGGATGGATGGATGGATTGATTGATTGATGATTGATGGATTTATTGATGATTGATGATCGATGGAGAAATTGATGATTGATGGGTGTATGGATTGATTGATTGATGATTGATGATTGATGGATTAATTGATTGATGATTGATTGATGGATTCATTGATGATTGATGGATGGATTGATGGATTGATTGATTGATGATGAATGGATTAATTGTTGATGGATGGATGGATTGATTGATTGATTGATGATTGATGGATTATTTGATTGATGATTGATTGATGGATGGATTGATGATTGATTGATGATTGATGGATGGATCGATTGATTGATTGATTGATTGATTGATTGATTGTTAATTGATGGATGGTTGGTTTCACAGGAATGGACCACATCCTCTTTAAAGTGGAGATTCTGTCCAATGAGGACCGCGAGTGGCATGAGTCGTTCTCATTGGTCCTCGGCCCTGACGACCCTGTGGAGGCGGTGCTGGGGGAGATCACCATAGCAACAGTGACCATTCTGGACCAGGAAGCTGCAGGCAGCCTCATCCTCCCGGCCCCGCCCATCGTAAGTCAACCACCAACTCGCCTTGTTTTTTTTATCTCCAATTTCCAACAAGAGAAAGTGGAACAGTGATTCTTCATTAGCTTGATTTACTTTGTTCAATGTGATCCACTTCTCCGCCTCCTGTGGTGATGCTCCTCCCTCTCCTTCTCAGGTGGTCTCACTCGCCGACTACGATCACGTCCAGGAAGTGACAAAGGAGGGCAGTAAGAAGACGCCCTCTCCTGGTTACCCGCTGGTCTGCGTCACGCCCTGCGACCCTCGCTACCCAAAACACTCTGTGATGAAGGAGCGCTGCGACGACGCCGGAATCAACCAGACGCAGGTTCACTTCTCGTGGGAAGTGGCGGCACCGACCGACACCAACGGCGCCCGCTCGCCGTTTGAGACGGTGACGGACACGACGCCGTTCACCGGCGTCAACCACATGGTGAGTGAAAACATCCAGCACCTGATGGGAGGAGCTACGTTCACTGCAGTCCATACAGAGGTCAGAGGTTAACTGACATCATTATCGTCCAGGTCCTCGACAGCATCTACTTCAGCCGCCGTTTCCACGTCCGCTGCGTGGCTCAGGCCCGGGACAAATCGGGTCACCTTGGAACGCCACTGAGGAGCAACATCGCCACCATCGGCACCGAGGGCGCCATCTGCCACACGCCTGTTACCACGGGAACCGCCAGAGGCTTCCAGGCTCAGTCCTTCATCGCCACGCTGAAATACCTGGACGTCAAACACAAGGAGCATCCGAACCGGTGAGACAGGGTTTAAAAAAGAACCTGAAGAAAAGTGTGTGAAGCGTTTTAATGTGAGAGTCTCTGCTTTCTCAGGATCCACATCTCAGTGCAGATTCCTCATCAGGATGGAATGCTCCCCCTAGTGTCCACCATGCCTCTGCACAACCTGCACTTCCTGCTGTCAGAGTCCATCTACAGACAACAGCACGTCTGCTCCAACCTGGTCACACTCAAAGACCTGCAGGGGCTCTCTGGTCTGTCACACACACACAGTCACACACACACAGTCACACACACACACACACACACACACACACACACACACACACACACACACACACAGTCTCACACACACTCAGTGTTGTTGGTGTTCTGGTTCCACAGAGTCTGGTTTCCTGGACGATGTTTCCTACGACAGCATCTCCCTAGGACCTGGTTTTGATCGTCCGTACCAGTTCAGCCCAAACCTCCGTGAGAAGAAGAGCATCCAACTGTACAAACACCTCAACCTCAAGAGCTGCATCTGGACCTTTGACGCCTACTACGACATGACGGAGCTCATCGACGTGTGCGGTGGCTCCGTCACAGCTGACTTCCAGGTACTGTCCTGATCCAGTCCGGTCCTGATCCAGTCCAGACCTTCTCTCTGTGTGAGACATGTGATCAAATCATTGGTGTCTTCCAGGTTCGAGACTCGGCTCAGTCCTTCCTGACGGTGCAGGTTCCTCTCTACGTGTCCTACATCTACGTGACAGCGCCGCGGGGCTGGGCATCTCTGGAGCATCACACTGAGATGGAGTTCTCGTTCTTCTACGACACCGTGCTGTGGAGGACAGGTCAGGACTCCTGCCAGCAAACATCTGACCCTTCATGTTCACTGTTGTGACCTGACCTTGTGTCTGCAGGGATCCAGACGGACAGCGTCCTCTCAGCCCGGCTGCAGATCATCCGGATCTACATCAGAGAAGACGGACGACTGGTGATCGAGTTCAAGACTCACGCCAAATTCCGAGGTCAGCTCACGAAAGAGACTGAGATGAGTCGTGCTGATGTGCAGTGTAGACTTGAATCCGTGTTTCCGTCCTTCAGGTCAGTTTGTCCCTGAACACCACACCCTGCCGGGACATAAGTCTCGTCTGATGGCGCCGGACCACCTCGGAGGAATCGAGTTTGACATGCAGCTGCTGTGGAGCGCTCAGACCTTTGACTCACCGTACCAGCTGTGGAGAGCCACCAGTTCTTACAGCAGGTCAGTACATCCAACCAGACCACAACCAGAACACAACCAGAACACAGCCAGACCACAGTCAGAACACAACCAGAACACAACCAGAACACGGTCAGACCACAGTCAGAACACAACCAGAGCACAACCAGAACACAGCCAGACCACAACCAGAACACAGCCAGACCACAGCCAGACCACAACCAGACCACAACCAGAACACAGCCAGACCACAGCCAGAACACAGCCAGACCACAACCACAACACAACCAGACCACAACCAGAACACAAACAGAACACAACCAGAGCACAACCAGGTGTTCCCAAATAAGCAAGTATGTACTTGCTTACTTGGGAAGTATATACTTGAGAAGTAGTATATACTTGCCAAGTACAGGAGTACACAAGTATGTGGTTGTTTCTCAATACTCAAGTATGCAAGTATGTATGTATTGTTCTGCTGTTTGAATGGTGGCTGGCGCCAAGTGCTGCAGCCTCATTAGCGCCACCTACGGTGTTGATAAATGAACATATGAAATACTTTTAATAAATGCATATATATGTTGTTATTATTTTCACATTTTAAATATTTAACTTCATTTATTAATTTATTTCTATTAAAATATACAACACAAATAATACTATGTGGAAAATAGATATATTACAGCATTGTAGAGTAGTATATATATATATATATATGACGTGTACAAATATATACTACTCTACATATCTAATATTTACATATTATATTTAAATACAGATACAATGACCGTGCGACTTTAATATAAATCTAAAATTCAAAGTTAAAATAAATAAAACATTAACAATATACAAACTTTCAGGTCAAAACGTTTCCATTAAAAACAAAATAACACGTCAACAACAAATCTATGGATCACACTGAGCATGTAATGACAGCGACGTCATGTCGTCAGGACAGGCCGAGGTCACGCTGCCCTCTGCTGGGCACAGTGA
>NC_081141.1:29595341-29675341 GCF_958295425.1 Solea solea
TCAAGGCTCAACTTTAGGTCCCACACTTTTTAACACACTTAGTGCGTTTACATTCAGCTGATTAGCAGAGCAGCCAGAAGGGGGCGCCCTCTGTTGAAATTCAGTTTTGTTTTCAGGTTTGTGGTCGATTTTCAAACATTTACAAGAAATCATAAATATTTTCTATGAAGTCATTTTATTTTGTTTCTCACTGAGAGATTTTTACTTTGTTGTCAGTCTTAGTTCCAACTCTCATAAAGACTCTAATTATTTTGGCTCCTCCCCTTAAATTTAAACTCCTCCCCCTCTCTCTGTCTGTGTTGATTGACAGGTGGAGGCGGGACATCAGTGGTACCTGCAGGTGATTTACGTGATCAGTCCAGAATCGCGTTCCAGTCCCAGGATCCAGCGCTCGGTGACGTACGAGCTGCGTCGTCCTAAACGAGACCTGGTGGACAACAGTGGACGTTTGACGCTGGACGAGTCGCTGATCTACGACAACGAGGGCGACCAGGTGAAGAACGGCACCAACATGAAGTCGCTGCGTCTGGAGGCGGAGCCCGCCGCCACCTTCAACGCGCACGTGGGCAGCTCGGTGGGCGGGGGCGTGGCCGCCATCACCATGCTGGTCCTGGTGCTGCTCGCGTCCTGCTTCCTGTTCCGCCGCTGCCGACGCTCGGCCGACGCCAAGAAGAAGGCGGCGACGTACGAGGAATATCCGCTCAACACCAAGATGGAGGTTTGTTTGGACAAATGTGTGGAGAAGAACTTCAGCAGCAAACACTGCACGGTGAGGAACGTCAACGTCTTCAACCGTAACCACGACGACGCTGCGGCCAAAGTCAAACAGGTCAACCTGGAGGTCAGACTCCACAACAACCTCAACGACGGCACCGAGGTCTGAAGACGAGGACGAGATTTTTTAAAAAAGGATTTTCTAAAACTCAAAAAGTTTCTAACAAGACGTTTGTTGACGTATTTTTTTACCATTTAAAAAAAACAGAAGAGTGACGAGCAGACGTCGCACGGCATTTTCATCCTTTCACAACTGAGCTACCTCAGGAATCACCATATTAAACAACCTCACCCACAGATTAAACACAGATTAAACACAAAAACCTTCATCACATCACAGAAGTGACAGAACGTCGCTGAAACAGCAACTCCACAAATGATCTTCATCAAACTGCCAAAACATGCACACGCTGGAACCTTTGCTGAAACATGGTCTTCTGCCTCATGACATCATCATCACCATCATCACAACATCGTCATCTTCATATTTTTGACTCCTCGAATCTCTGCCTCGTTTTTCAGACACAAAATGGCCGACGCTCACTTCACTTCTGTAGCTCAGTCTGCGATCGTTTCTACGAAAAAAAGACTGCGTTAAAATCCCGTCTCTGCTGCTGCCGTCGAAGTCCTCTCTTTTTTTTTCTTGATTCTTTTATTATCATCATTATTTTTATTATTATCTCATATTTTCTTTTATCGTCACTTTTCCGATGAATTTAGCATAAAAAAAGACGTATTTAGCTTTTGTGGTGGTGAAGAATGCGGCATCACTGCTTCTTCACCCAACCAAACGAAACTTTTCCAAGTGCAATTAAACGTCTCGTCTTCGCGCTCCGTCTTTGTCTGCGTTAAAAATGAATGCGTGATTTTCACGCCTTACCGACGTTTGCCGTTTTCAACGTTTCTTTCGCACTGAGCTGCGACAGCTGCAGATTTAACGTTGCATTTTCTACACGTTTTTCAAAACAAATCAAAGTTAGTTTTTTTTCAGTTTGGACGTCGATATTTTTCGTCCCTGCAACTGCGAACTTTTGCCTTAATGTTCACACACACAGGTTTTTTTATCATCATTATTTTACTCTGTTATAACGTATTATTGTTATTATTATAATTATTGTTACACTACTGATGTTGAACTACTGTAGTGTTTTTAAACGTGTGCGTGCGACACTGGTCGTCCCTTTGACTCCGCCCCCTCCATCGTCTTTCTACTGTGTGCCTATCATGAGACATGAGAATGGGGAATTGTGGGAAATATCGTTATATTTTTGGTGCTATCGTTCTGTGATGCTTTGAATATGATGCCTGTATTTTTTTGGTGCCTTTTTTTTTATAATTAAAGATTTAAAAAAATTCAAACTCGTTTTACTTTTTCTTTATTTATGGATTTAGAGTCATAAAATCTGTCGGATTAATAAATGATCATTTAATTATTTATTTTATTTGTATTTAAAAAATATTTTAAATTTTTAAGGTACAGAAAAGCACTTTATTAGGTACAGAAAAGCACTTTATTAGGTACAGAAAAGCACTTTATTAGCTACAGAAAAGCACTTTATTAGGTACAGAAAAGCACTTTATTAGGTACAGAAAAGCACTTTATTAGGTACAGAAAAGCACTTTATTAGCTACAGAAGAGCACTTTATTAGGTACAGAAAAAGCACTTTATTAGCTACAGAAAAGCACTTTATTAGCTACAGAAGAGCACTTTATTAGGTACAGAAAAAGCACTTTATTAGCTACAGCTGTTGGATTAAAGTGAGTTTTTACAGAAAGAGGTTTTTTTTTTACAGATGAAAATCTTCTCTGGGTGAAAGTGCCATGTTGAGGTCAAAGGCCACGAGAGAATGACTCGACTGGTTTAACCGAAACTCACGGTGGCCGAGGAATGAAGATTATTCTTTAGGGCTCAACCTGTCACACACCTGTCTCACACCTGTCTCACACCTGCAGGTTAGTTAAATTAATTTGTTTAAAGAAAAACTAAATGTACTTAATAAGTGTCATTTATGTATGAATGAGTTTCAACAAAGGAAACAAAAACACAAATGAACTCGTTGTTGTGTCAGTGTGACACGACCACACCCTCAAACACTGTTTTATATCTGAATTTGTCTCATTTGTGTTACAAATAAAATGCAAGATAAGATGAGTTCATTAAAGTCACGTTAAGTAAGATAAAAGTTAAGATAAGGTAAAGTAGAGCACTCAATCTTATTAAATGTCATATTTTTATGAAGGTCAGTTTAACGAGCCGTCCCTGAAGGCAACGCCTACCTGTGCACAGGGGGCGTGGCCAGGTGACTTTGGCAGGTGTTTCCAGTTAAACCTGAGAGGGAGAGAGAGACTCACACACACACAGAGAGAGTGAGAGAGAGCCTCACACACAGTGACACACACACACACACACAGAGAAGCAGCAGCAGCAGCAGCAGGAACCTCTTCAAACATCAGGTGATTCTTTTCATCTTCACTTTATTTCCATTGTTTTACTTTGTTTTGTTTTTGTTTGTTTTGACAGGATTTTAAATTTTATTTCATGTGTTTTAAAAGTGAAAAAAAAGAAGTCAAAGATGTCGACAAGGTTTAAAGGGACAGTTCGTGTTTGTGAGGTGTGGCTGTTCAGTGACAACATGGCCGCCAGACACGACACAAGAAAACAATTCTCTACCATGTCCACGTCACATGACCACGTCTTTATCTCACTGTGAGACACCAAAGCCCAGAGAGACGTGGACAATGTAGACTGTCACATCTGTAAATATGGTCTTCAGCAGCAGGGGGCGCTCACAGCTCAGTACCTGTGCGACCACTTTTCAGTTTCTGAGCAGCTGATTCAACACACACACACACACACACACACACACCTGTGATAGAAAGCCGTGTTAAATATTTAGATGAAGATAAACTTTATTTTCAGTCTCTTGTTCATGTTGTCATGACAACAGGTGAAATAAAGTTTGATTTGTTTGTTTCCAGGGAAACGCGTCGTCATCATGTTTTCGTTGTGGGTAAGAAAAGAAAAACCTGTTCTTTTACCGTTTTAAATAAAGTTTTATTTATTTAAAATAAGAATGTAAATGTTTTTCAGGACGATCTGGAGGATCTGCTCGATTCTGACTGTCCTGAAAATCAGGTAGCTTTAAGGGGTTTTCATGTTTTGAGGGGTTTTCGGACTTTAAGACTTTTACATGGTGAAGGGTTTAAGGGTTTTAACTGTTTAAGGAGTTTACTGTTTAAGGGTTTTAACTGTTTAAGGAGTTTACTGTTTAAGGGTTTTAACCGTTTAAGGAGTTTACTGTTTAAGGGTTTTACTCTTGTATTTAAGGGTTTTCTTGTAAACGTTTGTTTGTTAAAGGCAGGAACGGTCATTCATCACGGAGAATTTGATCCGAAACAAGACGCTCAGACTCTGAGAGAAGCCATGGACGGGATCGGTACGCACACGCACACGCACACGCACACACGCACACACACGCACAACACACACACTGTTGTTTGTTGACCTGTTTTTGTTTATTCTTCAGGAACTAAAGAAGATATTCTGATCGACATTTTGACTCACAGAGACAACGCTGAGCGTCAGCTGATCCGCAAAGCTTATCAGGACGCCACAGGCAACGTGAGGACTCTGTCTGTGTCTGTCTCTGTGTCTCTGTGTCTGTCTCTGTCTGTTTCTGTGTCTGTCTCTGTGTCTTTCTCTGTGTCTGTCTCTGTCTGTCTCTCTGTCTGTCTCTGTTTCTGTGTCTGTCTCTCTGTCTGTCTCTGTTTCTGTCTGTCTCTCTGTCTGTCTCTGTGTCTGTCTCTGTCTGTCTCTGTGTCTGTCTCTGTGTCTTTCTCTGTGTCTTTCTCTGTGTCTGTCTCTGTCTGTCTCTCTGTCTGTCTCTCTGTCTCTGTGTCTGTCTCTGAATGTTTCAGATCTTCAGATCGAAAACGAAATGTTTTCACTTAGTAAAGGTTAATAAAAAAAACCTTTACTAGGTGAAAACATTTAGTTAAGTGAAGTTTGTGTCCTCGTGTCCTCTCAGGATCTGGTGGACGACCTTGAGGGTGAGACCCGCGGTGACTTTGAGGACCTGGTGGTGGCGCTGGTGAGAACTCCAGCAGAGTTCGACTGTCATGAAGTGATGGACGCCATCAAGGTCACCTTTTCACTTTACACTTAACTAAGGGAAAGAGTTTAAGGGTTTTTGACTTTTTTACACTTAAGGGGGTTTACAGTTTTAAGGGTTTCCATAGTTTTTAAGGGTTTTTACTGTTTTTAAGGGTGTTGTTTACTTTTCTAAGAGTTTTTAACATTTGACTTCCTGTTGTCTTCTTGTCTTCTTGTCTTCTTCACAGGGAGCCGGGACCAAAGACAGCGTCCTCATCGAGATCTTTGCGTCCAGAACCAACCAAGAGATCAAAGCTCTGAACGACGTCCACCTCAAAGGTCTAACGTCAACGTCTCGTCTCTGACGTCTCTGTCCTCGTCCATGAGTTTGTCTTAAATGTTGGACGTCGTCTTGTCTCTGCAGAGAAAGAATATTTGCTGATTCGAGACCTGAGGGACGAACTGAACGGAGACATTCGTAAAGCGATGCTGCTCCTGGTGGAGGTTTGTGGTCATTACATCAGAATCTTTCAACGTTCTTGTTTTAATCAGATTAAAAAAAGCAGATTAAACTCATGTTCTAATCTGGGATTTACATTTTCCCTTAAAGAATACAAAGTGTTTTTGTTTCAGGGAGAAAGAGACGAGAGCGCGGACGTGAACAAACAAGAGGCGGTCCAAGACGCTGAGGTCACTTCCTGTTCTTATTAAAGAACTTTAAACAAATACAATCGTTACATTATTTTAATGATGATATAATCTCTGTGTGTGTGTGTGTGTGTGTGCGTCACAGGCGATGTACCAGGCCGGAGAGAAGAAGTGGGGAACAGATGAATCCACGTTCATCGAGATTCTCTGCAAGAAAAGTTTCCCTCAAATCAGACAAAGTTTGTTTTCAGTCCTTTTATTGATCAGTGATCAGTTTGTTGATCGGTGATTGGAAAGATTTTGATAAAGTCCTTGTTTTTCAGCTCTTGTCGAGTATAAGAAGATCAGCGGGAAAAGTCTGCAGAAAAGCATCGAGTCAGAAATGACCGGAGAACTGGAGGAGCTGATGGTCGCCATCGGTAATTCATCAATTCTTCACTTAGTTGTGATTGTTAGTTTAACTTGTTGATCAGTGTTTGTCAAACATGGAAATCATGACGATCTGTTCGTTCAGTTTAAAATATTTATTTATTTATTTATATGTTTATGTCATGTGTCATCATCACTCATCATCACTCATCATCACTCCTCATCATCTTAGTGTCGTTCACACAATACACATAACCCAAAGGGAAAGCTTATCTAGTCCCGCCCCCATTACCCACAGAATACATATATTCATCATACAATACATAATTATTCTTTTCTTATGACATTTTGACACAAACATGTTTCAGCATCAGTTAGCACTCAGAGATGCAGTCAGTCAGACTCCGTGTGTCCACGTGTCCACGTGTCCACGTGTCCATGATATGAGTGACATGTTCGACGTCCCAAAAGTCACAAAATGATCCAATCAATGGAGTTCAATTCATCAGGTTAACTATTAACTTGGATGGTGTGAGAGTCTGTTTATGTTTTTCTTTTCTTTTCTTACTTGAACAATGGCGCCTTGTCTGAATATATATATATATATATATATATATATATATATATATATATATATATATATATATATATATATACCGATATATTCCCCTTTTAAGAAGCTGAAAAATCATTTTTAATTCATTTAATTATTAAAAAAAGATGAATTATTGTCTGTGGACAAAGTTTTCTCTTAATATTTCTTATAAAAGTGTTTGTTTAAATGTCGTCTGCAGTCAAGTGTGTGAAGAGCAGACACGCCTACTTTGCAGAGCGACTCCACGACAGCATGGAGGTAAATAATCACACGTTACTTTGTTTTTCATCTTTTTAAACACCTGACCATGTGACCCGTTGGTTGGTTGGTTGGTGGTTGTTTGGTTGTTGTTGTTGTTGGTTGTTTGTTTGTCGTCATTCTTGTTTGTATGTTGTTTGTTGTCGTTGTTGTTTGTTTGTTATTGTTGTTTGTTTGGTTGTTGTTGTTTGTTTGTTTGTTGTCGTCATTTGTTGGTTTGTTGCTGTTGGTCGTTTGTTGTCATTGTTGTTTGTTGTCATTGTTGGTTGTTTGTTTGTTTGTTTGTTTGTTTGCTGGCTGTCATTGTTATCTGGTTGTTGTTTGTTGTCATTGTTGTTTGTTGTCGTTGTTGCTGTTTGTTTGTTGCTGTTGGTTGTTGTTGTTTGTTTGTTGCTGTTGGTTGTTGTTGTTGTCATTATTGGTTGTTTGTTGTCGTTGTTGGTTGTTTGTTGCTTTTGTTTGTTGTTAGTTGTTGTTGTCATTGTTTGTCGTTTGTTTTTGTTGTCATTATTGGTTGTTGTTGTTTGTTGCCGGTTGTTGTTGTTGTTTGTCGTTGTCATTATTGGTTGTTTGTTTGTTGTCATTGTTGTTGTCATTGTTGTTTGTCGTTGTCATTATTGGTTGTTTGTTGTTTGTTTGTTTGTTGTCATTGTTGTTGTCATTGTTGTTTGGTTGTTGTTGTTGTTGTTGTTGTTTGTTGTCATTGTTATTTATTGTCGTTGTGTGTTTGTTTGTTGTCGTTGTTTGTTGTCATTGTTGTTTGTTGTCATTGTTATTTATTGTCGTTGTTTGTTTGTTGTCGTTGTTTGTTGTCATTGTTGTTTGTTGTTGTTGTTGACAGGGCAGTGGAACCTGTGAGGCGACCGTCTGTCGCATCATGGTCAGTCGCTCTGAGATCGACCTGAAAAACATCAAAGCCGAGTATAAGAAACTCTACGAGCACTCGCTGCTGTCTGACATTGAGGTGAGGCCACGCCCACTCTGCACCTGTGTTTGATTAAAGCTGCAGTAGGCGAGACACACACACACACACACACACACACGAATCCTGACTTTCTCCTGTCGTCATTGTGGTTTTCAGAAAGATTTGTCCGGACACGTCGGTGACTGTTTGAAGGCGATCTGTGGACCGGACGACGACTGACCTTTGACCCTTCATCAGCAGTCTGGGGGCGGAGCCTGCGTCTTCACAGGGAAATAAATAATAATGATTTTAAACATGAAAACAGAGCTTGAACTTTATATCATGAACATTATTAAACGACTAAAACATTTACATGAAGACAAAGCTTTTATTTTGTGGATTAAAGTGTCCGTAAACGTATACTTCCTGTTTTGTGCGTTCCACTTCCTGTGGGGAGGTCATCTTTTACAGACATGTTCAGGATGGGTCTGAGGTTTCATAACAATCCCTGTTAGAGCAGCATCAAAAAGTGTAAGTATAATTCTGTCTGCCGTTACCAGGGGGCGCTGTTTTTAAAATTGAATATTTTCACATAGCGGCTTCAGGGTCGGACGATCAGCAATCCTAGCAGGTTTAGTTCAGATTGGACCAGGATTGTCTAAATTGTAACAGTTTGGTTGGGATTAGACCTTCCATTGCAAAGTTAGAAGAGTTTTGTTGTCTGTAGTGAAGAATTTGAATTTGCGGCGACTTTGGCGCCCCCTATCTCGTACGCCGTGCGACATTTTAAAAAACTTTCAGCAGCTTAAGCTCGTCAACTTGTCCACAGTGACCTCACCAAGTTTGAAAGGGGTTGTTAGTTCAAATACCAAATGTCATATTGTCTGCCGTCACCAGGGGTCGCCGGACTATCATCAATCCTAGCAAGTTTGGTTCAGATCAGACCAGGATTCGCAAAGTTGTGAAAGTTAGTCTCCGTTTATTTCTGACACAAGGCAAGTGAAACACAGGGAAACAAACATGTACAGCGTGTCATATTTAGCACGATAATCTCCATATTTAGCACAATAATCTCCATATTTAGCACGATAATCTCCATATTTAGCACAATAATCTCCATATTTAGCACGATAATCTCCATATTTAGCCCGATAATCTCCATATTTAGCACGATAGTCTCCATATTTACCATATTTAGCACGATAATCTCCATATTTAGCACAATAATCTCCATATTTAGCACGATAATCTCCATATGCTCAACAATACAGAAATCACACAGAAACACACATCACGTACCTCTCCCACAACATGCAGCAGCAGCAGCAGCAGCAGCAGAAGGGGAGGGGAGAGGTGAGGGCAGACACACCCTTAAATACTGGGTGGACACCTCAGAAGTGAACGTGGGGGACAGGAAATCATGAAGGTTCCACATGACAACGTAAAATATAAAAATAAAAACTTAAAACATATGTTTTGTGTAATTATAAAATGAAAAGGCAAATAAAATAAATATCAGGTATTTAATAAATTGCAGTACCTTAAAAAATATACTGTAGTAACTGACCCTGTTACATATATATATATATATATAGGTGGTTGTATGTATATCTGTGTATATATATAATTATATATATATATACATATATATATACACACATATATATATATATATATATATATATATATATATATATAAAATTATTACTTATTTTATTATTTTTACTTTGAAGTAATAGTTGAGTTCGATCAACATTTCTATCCACCCTCCATACCAGATGGTGGCGCTAATGTCGTTTGCTAACCGCCATAACCGTCTTCACGCAGGTGTTTTTCAGTCAGCTGATGAGCGCTGATTGCTTCCTCCTCCTCCTCCTCCTCCTCCTCCTCTTATTTAATCTTCCTCCTCCGCACATTTCCGTGATGTCACTTTGAAGAGAAGCTGCACGAGCCGTGGAACGAAAAAAAAAAGTGTGGCAGAACTCCTGAAAGTGTTCCGGGAGGAGGGAACATGTGGCGGTGACGCGCCATCCGCCGTAAAACCTCAGAAAACCACGAGGGAAGTTTAAAAATAGCTCCCGCGGTGTGACGTCAGACGCCGAGAAGGTGTCCGCGTGTTGGACCTGGTCCACAATGGTGAGTCACTTTGGTCCAGTTCTCTTAATGACGTGCTCACCTTAGTTATTTGCTCTATTTCAGCTTTTGCTTGAGCTGTGCTTCATTTTAAGCTTAGTTTATATAATATAACATAATAATAATAATAATAATAATAATAATACTAATAATGTTTGGCTTAATCTGAATGATCAACTCATTTGTATTTTGGTGAACCTGTGATGTCTTTTCATGTTTGGTCCATGAAATGTTAAATGTGGTTCACCGTTTCTAAATTCAGTTTTTATTCTTCAATTATTCGCTTTCAGCGAGAGCAAAGAAATGAGGAAATATTCACATTTAACAAAATAAAAAACAGACTTCATTAGAGTTTCAGATTTAATTAACACTCCATTATCAAAACAGACTAAAATCAAGTTACAATGGCTGCTGTGCTATGTTACCTCACTGTTCCACTCCATATGAGTTTATGGATGATGGATGGATGATGATGGATGGAGGATGGATGGATTGATTGATGGATGATGATGGATGAATGATGATGGATGGAGGATGGATGGATGATGATGGATGGATGTATTGATGGATGATGATGGATGTATTGATGGATGATGGATGATGATGATGATGGATGATGATGATGGATGGATGAGGATGGATGGATGTATTGATGGATGATGATAGATGGATGATGATGGATGAGGATGGATGGATGGATGATGATGGATGGATGATGATGGATGGATGGATAGCTTTATTAATCCCTTGTCATCGTAGCAGAGATACAAATGAATCTAAAATACAACACAATCACGATCCAAAAACAAAAAAGAAGAAATTAAAAATGAAATGAAATTAGAAACAGTGCAGTACACAGTGAGCCCTACTATACGAGTACTATACACTATTCCTGCTCACGGAGACTCAGTCACACCCGCCCACATTAGATTGTAGGTGGAGAATGTTATGATATACTTTAAATCCATTGAAGTCTTAAACTCTACGCACTGCCATCAGCCTTTGTAGTCGATATTCAGTGTTAATGCTGACTTGTCTCACTCTGCCAAGTTTAGTTCCCTCTAAAGGAGTTGAACCTTTTTGTGTTCATGGTCTTGTTGCGTGTCATGTTGGGAGGCCTCCCAGCAGGGGATTTTTATCTTCCCCTGCAAAACTATGCGTTACTCGTCTTAGGGATGCAGGGCTATCATCTGCATCGTTTCTTTCATGAGATTGAGATTGTAGGTTTCAGGATTAGAGCGCGTTTCTTTGCTTTAGGAGGACACAAACCTGGCAGAGAGACAACTCGGATTATTTAAGTGAAAGTGTTCGAACTTTTTATCTTTTCATACGACGACTTGAAATAAAACCTTTATTGTGTGGGCTGAATTCAGACGGTAATCAGACAGAATTTGGCTTCATGTTAAAGACTATTGTGCAAGTACCCTCTTGTAGCAGGAGTGAGCAGCTGCAGCTTTTTAATTTATTTTGATTTGTTTCTTGGATTGACTTGGTGTCTGGAGCTTTGTGGTTAACAGTGATCATGTAAGTGATCTTTTGCCTGTTATTTGTGAAGCTGGCAGCTTGTTGTGATGATAATGATAGGACTTTATGGTTTTCCCAAAGTGGGATTTTTGATAGAGCATAGGGTTAACACCGCACCATGTGTCTGTAGTCCGTTAATACCCATGACTTTCTTTCAAATTTCCCAATTTAGGCAGCTTGTAGAGTCTTTAGGAGGATGCTTAATCCCAATGTCTTGGTTGGTTGCATGAGAAACTTCTATCTCTTAGATGTGTTGGCGAAGTTCCTCCTCTGATTTTTGTAGACTTGTCCTAAAGTTTCTCTCCGCTTTAACTCTTGTTGAGCGATGCATTAAATGATTCCTCCAACTTGTCTCCATATCAATTGTTTTCTCCCTGCAGACTTCCACCACCCACTGCTGCTGTTGCCTCTGCTAAAGGTAGCCGTATCCTGATTCACTGCGTCTTCATGTGTTGGGTAAGAAGTGTCATTGGACTACTAACAATGTAAACACCTTTAAATGCTTGATCTAATTTACCCAAATGGTTCATCAGTTTAGGACAAAAAGTCATTGACTTTGACATTGTTGGGGTCAGTAATCTGACCTCTAAATGTTTGGGAAACATGCAAAAGATCGCAAGCTCTCTGCATGACCCAACAGCATCCATGTTTGAGTTATTTAATTGCTCAATTTTTAAATCAGTCAAGATTTTATGAGCTGGGTCTTCTTCACACAACAGAGAACAAGGTAAATTGAGTCGACTGGTAACATGGTAAGGCATTTCGTCCTTCCCCTTCTTCTCTGTGTGAGGAAATCTGGCCACGGATCCTGACTGAGTGGCATACCATGACTGTGCAGTTTCCAAAATCAGACAAGGATCCATCTGATTTTGTTACTCTGCCTGTCGTGATATGCGTTTATCTTCCTCTGAAACAAAGGATTGGAATGGACAGGTTTGTAGTGTAGATCACATCACATGTAGATGTTGAAGCATTTGTTTAAATTGGAGTCAAGCATTTTCAGGCGTCTGCTTTGTCAATACTCTGGTGCCACGTCTTGCTAAACACACGAGAAGCTCTGAATTGTGAAACTGCTGCCTCTTGCAGATGTTACAACAGCAATGGTTGTTGAAAGGCTGCAGGGAGAGAAAAGGAGATCTGAGGACAGGAAAGTGGAATTGATTTCATGCTTGGCAAAATGAGGGTTTCAGCAGAGGACCTTTTTGTGGCGAGGCTACAGAATCAGAAGGAACGTTTGTCTGGGCAACTGTGAGATTTACAGTTTTTCATGCAGCCAACCAAGACATTGGGGTTAGCATCATCCCAAAAGGCTGTTTGCAACTGTCAGTGTAGGACAGGAAAGGCAGGTATAGGTTAGGGAGGGCATCCATCGTGAGCTCTGACTGGATGTGAGGACCTGTCACACTTGACCAGGTGAGGTACCTGAAGATTTGTCATTTGTTTACTTCTTTTTTGTTTTCTTGTGACTTCTCAAATTCTTCCTTGTTTTGAAGAGATGAACACTGCAGCACATTCCTGGATCAGAGGACTCCATGTTGGACACCACGACCTGGTGATGACCTAGCCCAAGATGAACCGACCCTTCTACGACGAGGACTTTGCCCGAGATGAACCGACCCTTCTACGACGAGGACTTTGCCCGAGATGAACCGACCCTTCTACGACGATGACTTTGCCCGAGATGAACCGACCCTTCTACGACGAGGACTTTGCCCGAGATGAACCGACCCTTCTACGACGAGGACTTTGCCCGAGATGAACCGACCCTTCTACGACGAGGACTTTGCCCGAGATGAACCGACCCTTCTACGACGAGGACTTTGCCCGAGATGAACCGACCCTTCTACGACGAGGACTTTGCCCGAGATGAACCGACCCTTCTACGACGAGGACTTCGCCCGAGATGAACCGACCTTTTCCACCTCTTTTTCACGGGATGTCGTCAGGTACGTTCTTTCAGATGGTACTCAATGTTTAATCCATATTTACTTAATACTAAAGTGTGCTGACTCTTATTTATTTAATTTTTTTTGTTAGATGTTGGACCTTGCCAAACTGTACACATGGCTCAATGGCTGCTACGTCACTCTGCCCGACAGGACATGGTCACTGAGATTTTTTCAGTTTTTTGTGAAATGGACTTTAACCCCTCCTGTCCCCACTGACCCACAACCACACATGACAAAACACTGTACATGTGATGCATCACCACACTAAAATATGCATGACCAAACAGCATTGATGTTTTAATTTTTTAAATCAGTCAAGATGTTATGAGCTGGGTCTTCTTCACACAACAGAGAACAAGGTAAATTGAGTCGAGTCGTAACATGGTAAGGCATTTCGTCCTTCCCCTTCTTCTCTGTGTGTGAGGAAATCTGGCCACAGATCCTGACTGAGTGGCAAACCATGACTGTGCAGTTTCCAAAATCAGACAAGGATCCATCTGATTTTGTGACTCGGCCTGTCATGATATGCATGTAATGTTAGACATTGAAAACTTGTATTTATTGCCTTCTTTATATCAAGTAAAACTTTTGTTCTTAACTTTATAGTTGACTTGTATTTTTTCAGTGATTCTGTGATGAGTGTTATTTTGACAAGTTAGTGCTTTGAACTTAAAGATGTTGAATTCTTTAAAAACAAATTGCACTGATCTGTTGGTGTAGACTTGGCACCTTTTGACACTGCTCCAAGTGTTCGGTTGATCTTAACCAGGAAACTCAAAACCCTATATGGATTTGTACAAGGTTTTAAAGGGAATATAATAAATTGGACTCTAAAGCAGGGAATGCTACAGTGGATGGTGAAGCTGCTACTTGCCCCAATCTCACAACTTCCTTACTTGTAGCCACTAACACTAAATATGGCTAATGCATTACTTTAACTCTTTTAACTACAGATGTATTTTTACTATTTTATTTCATCTGGCTTTTCATTTTATCTTTAAGTTCTGTCTTTACCATTTTATGCTTAAAGGTTTTATTTTTCTACTCTGGAAAGCACTTTGTAGAGTTGTTTTGAAAAGTGCTATTCGAATAGTTCTTTGAACAGTGTTGCAGTACCATGAACACCAGCAGCAATATGAGCAGCCACACATGCAATGCTTATATTTCTGACTCTCAGCCTCAGGGAGGTGATGTGATGAACCACAGCCAGATAACGTTCCACACATTAGTGCAGGAAAATATTCAACACTTAAACACCAAAGTGTGAGGCACAGCTGGACAAGATGTTTCCCACAAGTAAAGATCAGAACTAGAACTACGAAGGAGTATTAAGACCCGCCAAAAAAAAAAAATTTAATAAAAGTAAAATAAATGAATTTAGAAAATATCAGAGTACTATAGTCGATGGCCATGGCTGCCTCTACAGACACATCGATTAAGCGGTACTTCAGAAGGAAATTCTCTCTCTTTTGGCTCATAAACACAGTGTGGTGATAAGTATTAGGACGCTGAAGAGACTTGGTTTGTTCAGGAGGATAAACCATACAAACTTGGAGGAGGTGGCCGCATTCATATAAAATGAAATAGCTGTAACGATAAGGCAACTGATCAAGGTGCTTGATCCTGTCGGTGTGGAGCTCAGACAGATGTGGCGTCTGAGACGCAGACACTACTGCACCAGAGGCCCTAACGTGCTATGGCATATGGATTCCTATGACAAGCTGAAGCCATATGGCATTGCCATAAATGGCCGGCTGCTGTCATGGAGCCGTCAGTCGCATGTCACTTTGTTGTGGTACATGATCAAGCCTCTGCAGTTTTTTTTTTTTTTCACCTGGCTTTTTTTTTTTCTCTTGTGCCGGCCTTCTTTTTTTTTTTTGCCTGGCTTTTTTTTTTTTTCTTGTGCTGGATTATTATTTTTTTGCCTGGCTTTTTTTTGTGCTGGATTTTTTTTTTTTTTTTTTTTTTTTTTTTGTGCTGGATTATTATTTTCTTTTGGCTGGCCCTAATACTCCTTCGTATGGAAGAACCGAGCGGTAGACAAACAAGTCGGTAGCTTGTTGCAAGCTGCAAACACTGGTGACCCAAGATGGAGAGAGGGGTGAGGAGACGATTCTTTCAGTCTCAGCATCCAGTGCATCATGAATTCGACAGGAAAAAGAGATGACCGACATTTTGGGTGTGTGATGATGCTTTTGTGTAGAAGGGGGCTGTTGTGAAAATCTGAATTATCGCCAACTTTGGCGCCCCCTATCTCATACGCCATACGACATTTTTAAAAACTTAACAACTTTAAATCCTTAACTTGTCCAGTGACCTCACCAAGTTTGAAGGTGTTGTGAAGTGTTTTCGAAAGTGAATATTTTCATATAGACGTCTTCAGGGCCGGACTATCATCAATCCTAGCAAGTTTGGTTCAGATCGGACCAGGATTCACAAAGTTGTGAAAGTTTGTTTTTTTGTCGCAAAAATCCGACTTTGCACCATTGCCTTGGCAACACCGTTATACGATCTGCCATCATATTCAGCAAGCACCATCTACCATGTGTTTTGAGTTTTTTCACCAATTTTGAGTTTGAGCTATGTTCGGGGCCTCAAAACACGATTTATTTGGAAGAAGAAGAAAACTTCTCACAGTTTCGAAAGGGTATTAATAATGTTTGGTAGTTGAGTGAAGTGACCAGCAGGGGGCAGCAGCACACACTTCACTGTCACTACAGTGAGTGAGGATCCAAACAGGAAGTCGGCTGCCCAGACGTGATGGGTTCATGCAGTCATGTGATTGGATTTAGCTCCTCCCCCTCCTCCTCCTCCTCAGCTCTTATATAATCTTCACCATGTGCTCGACCTACAAACACTGACCTGGAAACAGATGTTAGTTCTTCGGTCTCTGTCAGGACAAACCTGCTCATTCTGTCTGTTCAACAACAATAATAATAATAACAATAATAATCTGGATTATTAAATAAAACTGAACACGTCTTTGTTCAGTCATCATCACTGCAGATGATTATTAAAGGGACAGTTCAGTCAGTGACCGACGGACGGTCGCTCAGTCAGTGACCGACGGTCGCTCAGTCACTGCTGCAAAAAGGAAAAACACATTACTAAACTATGACTTTTTTGTCCCTTTTTGGACGACATACTAAAATGTTTGGTCGTCTTTTTCTCACTGTTAGACAGACTTTTAAAGTTTGTAAACCACTCACTCTGCCACACCAGGACGCTGAAGTGAGTGAGAACGTTTATTTACTAAATTGTTTATTAAATGTATATTTGATTGATTTGATTTGTGATTTCTGTCAATTTAAAATATCATAATCTATATTGTAATTTTGATTTATCTTTTCAGAACTAATAAAATACTAAACACTAAAGTAATAATTAATGTAGCTTTTCACAAAATGGTTTGTTTGGTAAATTATAAATTCATTTCATTACCCTTGATATTGTTTTTAATATATTGTTTATTGATATTGTTAAATTAGGCACTAATGGCGTTCCATACAGGCTTCACTTGCACCAATCATAACAATAGAGGTGGGCGGGGCCGCGTCAGGTTAGGTTGTCACTCTCGTCGGGGAAATAACAAACCACCCACTTTTACTTTGTACGGTTCACAGTGAGTGAGTCACGAGAAGTTCAGTGTCCAGGAGACAGACGCTGAGGAGCGGGAGGACACGGACCACCTACCCGGAGGACTCCTCTCAACAACCGGACGTTGCACTCGTATCATGCCCAGGCTCCACTTGTGTTAGCCCGGGTTCCCCCTGTGCTCGCCGGGCTCCCGCTCTCTCAGCCCGGACTCTGCTCGCAGAAGAACCGCTGTGGCTGTTAGCAGTGTTAGCCGCTAACTCCCGAAGGTAACGTGCTAATAAGCGCGAGTGAAGTGAAGAAGTCGCGCTGAGGCTAACGGAGACAAGGCTGCTCTGCGGGGACACCGGGTGGGACATTTCTGTCCTTTCTTTTTAACCACCGGGGCGGGTGTGGATAAACCCGGCGGCGGCTGCGTCGCTGTGCTCCCCGCTGTGTCGCGGTGTTTCCCGCTGCCCGTTAGCAGCGGCTGTTAGCCTGTTAGCCTGACAGAAGCTAAGACACCATCATCACTGAGGTGTTTTCCACACTTTGGTGAGTGAAGTCTTTATCTCACTCACTGTCGTCCTGTTTTTATCTTTATTACTGTTTGTTTATCTGTTTTTAAAGACTCGGACATGAACGGCGTGTAAATCATTCACATGTGGGCAGGAAGAAGATCATTCTGTGTATGCTCATTTACAACAATATACACTTTTGAAACCACGGTGTACTATTTTAAATTAACTGCAAATGATCACAATTTAGTGTTTTAAAGGAAAAAGTTTTACTTCGTTAATATTTGTCTGTTCAATGAAAAAAAGAGTAATATTTATGGTTTGTTTAAGATCATTTATGACCTATTTTTCACAATTGTTTGACATATTATCACAAGACCAAATAACAAAACATTAAATTAATAATCTGTTCATCTGTCAAATATTTTCTGGATTAGTTTAAATAAAATGTCAAAAACATGATTCAGTTTGAATGATTTCTTTGTTTTATGGAGCAAAGAAACCAGAAAATATTCACATTTAAGAAGCTGAAAAATCACACAAACTGGTTTTGATTATTATTAATTTGACAGATTAATAAATTATGAAAATAACTGTTAGTCGCAGACATGTTTTTAATATAAAATCAAGTGTAACCTGGGTGTACGGCAAGTGCAAATAAATGTGCAAACCAGTTGCATGACTCTTCTAACAGTGACATTGAGTCAAAATAATTTTTTGCCATTTCATAAAGTATTGAAGAAAGATGATTAACAGTTTTGTTCTGTAGTGAACTCGTCGTGTGTTTGACTTTAGGAGAATTATCAGAAGTTGATTATTAATTCAACGTATCAATGAATTGATCTCAACCAGGTATCATGATTGTAATTATTATGTTTAATCTCCAGATAAAATGGAGTAGTTTGGTCTGGAAATTGTTTCTCTGTTGTTGTTTTTGTTTTCATGGCCTGTTTTAACCACACTTCCATGTCATGTGATTCCACAGGCGGCGGCAGCAGCAGCAGCAGCAGCAGCAGCAGCAGCAGCAGAGCATGCAGGAGGAGGAAACACCCCAGATAAGGAGATAGGACAGGAGAGGGGGGCGTCGACTTAAACTGGACTGTGTGGTTTTGTCAAACCACCGAACAGGGATTACTTTTGGTCGCAAAGAGAACGTGAACGATGAAGAAATTTTCCAGAATGCCAAAGTCGGAGAGTGGCGGGCTCGGAGCGGCGTCAAGCAGCGGAGTCAGCGGCTTTCTCGGGAGAGTGTTCGCCGTTGGCCGATATCAAGTCACTGTGGAGGAGCTCATTGCAGAAGGTAGGAGACAGACCACCCCGGGGATGTCCTATCATGATTATCCTGACCCAATTTATCGTTATTCACAATATTATCGGGATTTTTGCAACAACAATTATTTTCATAATGGATGATTTATCTGCCATGTGTCCATAAAATGTCATAAAATGTGGATCAGGGTTTCTCAAACCTGGAAGTTTGAAAGAAACCACAAAATATTCACATTTAAGAAGCTGAAAAACAGAGTTAATGGTTAAAAACCTCCTAGTCGCGTGACGTAATTGGTAGGCCAGCTCTCAGATACACAGCTCCCCCTCTGGCACGGTGGTCCATGTTTTCTGGGACACGCCCATCACCGAAGGACCCGCCCCTACCCCGCCCCAATCTTTTTTTTTAATGGCTCAGTGATTTTGGTCTGAAGTCGTCAGTGAAAATGTTTGTGTCTAAACATCTGTTCATATCCTCACTCTGAGGGAAACGGCTCGACCTGCTTTTCCACCTCAGAGACAGAAAACGCACACACACACACACACACACACACACACACACACACACACACACACACTCCCCTGCAGCAGCTGAAACAGGATGTAAACTCATCTTGTGTGTGTGTGTGTGTGTGTTCTGTCATAAACACAGACCTTGTCAGGACCAGTCATCCTCATGGAGACCAAAGCTTGGTCCTAATGAGGCAGAACCAAATTTCTGAGGAACTGGTTAACATTTAGGACTAAGATTTGAGTTCTGGTTAGGGTTAGTCATTAACTGGTTAGGGTTAGTGATAAGACTTAGTTTAGGGTTTGAATAAATAAATGAATGCATGAATGAATGACTAAATGAGTGTGATTAAACATACAGTAAAGTTGAGAAACACTCAGTACATGTTCCTGCAGGTTCTACTGTTTGCTTCTGCTCCTCAATCCTTTGTTTTCTTTCAGGAGGAATCAAACTCTTAACCTCTCTTTATAGTTTTCTCATTTTGAACCTTTTTGATGTCGTATACTAAGTTGGATTGAAACTGACGCAGCTGTGGATGGTTGTTCTGATTGGTGAAACATGATTATAGATACAGTGGTGTCAAATATCAGTCTGGTGGTCAGGAGTAAGCAGAGCAGCGTCTGTCATGGTCGACTTTGTGGCTAATGTTGCGAAAGCATTTGCTGTTTTTTTGGTTGTAAAATGTTGAGCAGAAGGATCTTAGTTTAGTTCACTTTATTCTAGACTAAACAATAAAGACAGTTACAAAACAAAAAGTCACATGCGTTAGAATTCTACAGGACAATTGAAGCAGTGCTTCCACCTGCATGACTGATCACACCTGGAACCAACAACACAATTCACAGTTATTCAGTAGACATAAAAGGTGCTGCCTGTAAACTGCAAAAACATTAAAAAGAAGTCTCTATTTTTGGAGCGTTTGACAATATTGATCCTTTAAAATGTAAATTGTTGAAGTCATGAATTGTTGCTGACAGATTATATCAAAGGTCATTGTGCAGCAAACAAGCAAAATGACTTTTATACTTGACTAATCTGTTGATTATTTTCTCTGTGAAGTAATCCTTTTTTAAAAGAAAATATAAAAAACACTCAAAATTATTAATTCATTAAATTAATTTAGTAATTGATCAGAAATCCATTAATTGATTAATTGTTGCTGCCTTAGAAAATCGTGTGTGTGGAGGCTGATAACTACACGTGTGAGAGAGTTTCATCTTCATTTAAATATCTTTAAGTTAACCGTCACGATATAATCTTCTCTCTCTGCACGAGCTCGCACCGCTGTGGAAATATTTACGTATTTATAGGATTTGATCGACCGGTTGAACATTTCTCATCTTTCCAAACTTTGAAATTTCTCAACACCTGCAGCAACCATGAAGCCACAGATCTGTCATGAAGCTCGGCAACATTAGAAGCCGTCATGTTCACGCAGAGCAGAGAAGAAGGAAAGGCGTAGGCTGTTCTTTCACAAACGCTTCACTGCTCATCACTGCAGAAACAAATACAATCCCATGATTCATAGTGTTGTCCCGGCCAGTGGTGTTTTCATGCTCGTCAGGTGAAACTGATGAGAAGTTACTGGAGAAGACCATTTTCACACTCAAAAATAGTTTAAAAAAAGAAGAATCCTCTCAGTGCTGGACTGTTTAACCCTCTCATGATCATCAGGAGGATTTATTTAGAATTGTCAGAAAATGTTGAGTGAGTGAGTTCTGCTCCTTTCTCCAAGATAACTTTCCATATCTGTCGGTTATTCAACCGTTTAAGAACCACAGTCCTGAGAAGCTGACGCCACAGACGTGTGACGGTGAATCTTGTCTGTGATCGGACGCTCGTTCCTCTGAAGTCCTAACGGAGGTTCTACCGTAACGACAAGTAGACCGATCACCTGACCATAGTTTCAGAATTCTCTAGATATCACAGACGGTGACACAGACTCGACACAGGAGGTGAATTCATGATAACAAAGAGTGTTTAATGTTTTAAGTGTGACTCTGCAACTATTACAACACCGTAAACCTGATCTACACACACACACACACACACACACAGCAGTCATGAGTCAGTGTCATCAGAGAATCATGTGAACCAAACTGTCCAACCTCGTCTTTCTTTAATACTTTATATTAAATACACAACGTCTGCAGCTAACGGTAACTGATGAATCTGTGAAATCAATAATAATGAAAACCAGTTTGTGTGATTGTTCAGCTTCTTAAATATGAATATTTTCTGGTTTCTTTGCTCCAAGGAATCATTTTGGTTGGTGGATAAAAACAAGATGTTTCAATGAAGCAAACAACTAATCCCATAATGGAGAAGATGATCAGTAGATGTACTGATGATGAAAAGCTTGGTGTGTGAAGGTTCTCATTGTCTTCAGAAGACTCTGTAGTTCTCTGGAACCATTAGTTGAGCTGATTTATTCGTTTTCCAGTGGTGTCTCAGCAGCAGCAGCAGCAGCAGCAGCAGCAGCAGCAGTCATTTCCGTCCTGTCGTCTTTAGCCTCTGTGGTTTGTGTCTCTGACTGACGGCGTCTCCAAGAGGAACTCACAAATGATGAGTAGGAACAGGAAGCATCTGTGAGCTTGTTGACGTTTGTCCACAATCTCCTTCTGCACCAGGTTCCTTTGTCAGGACCTGGAAACCAGGGATGTAGAAATAAATGTGGAAATAACTCGAAATGTCCCGAAACCACAAGTTTATTAGTTTGTGCAAAAGCAGCAGAATGACATCATTCTGAATATGACAGTAAAATGTATTTAAACATAAATCCTTTGTCTTCTGCTTTAAACTACTCTTTATTTTAGGTCTATTTTCACAATTGTTTGTTCTTTGCTTTTATGGAGCAAAGAATTCTGAACATATTCACATTTAAGAACAAACTGGTTTTAATGAAAAAGAAAACTCTTAAACTGATTAATCAATGATCAAAATAGTTAGTGGAGAAAATAATTGACTTATGAATCAACTATAATTCGCAGCCTTAATGTTACATTTAAAATAATGTGCAAGTCAAATATTAAATGCACAATGATAATAATAATATTTATTTAGCACAGAGTTAAGTTAACAAAAATATGCAAACTTACATTTAAGAAGTAAAACAATCCTTAAAAACATAAACCATGCAAAAATCAAAGAGTAGGGAAAAAATAAAAAATACAATCTTTCTTTAAAGTCAGCGTTGACGATGGTGAGATTCAACATTTAGCAAAAATCTGAATAAAACAACTTTATTCACAAAGAAACTAGGACTTAAATTATGATATTAACATAATGTTTTACATACTCATGTAGATGCAGTAGATGAACATTGAATTTTTCTTCCTTTCTTCAAATTGGGGGATCTTGGCGCGTTCTTTTTACGATATCTTATAATACTCTGATACAGATATTGTGCCAATAACAAAGAGAAACACCAAAATAAATCCTTCTTTTTAAACAGTTGGCCAAACACACAAATAAAAACAGAAGAATCACAGTCATGTTTATTGCCAGGTAAAGTTTACAAGGAATACAAGGAATTTTTCAATTTTTCCTGGTCATTTGTGCAAAACAGATATATATCTATATTTATATAGATATACAGTATGTATTTATGTCTATATATATATACATACATGTATGTGTGCATATATATATATATATATATATATATATCCATACACACACACACACACACACACACGTGTGTGTGAATGTAAATGTAAACATCTGTGCAGTATGTCAGAGTTGATGATGTCGTACAGCTCGGTGGATGGAGGTGGGAACAGTAGTCTTCTGTTATCTGGTGTTGTTTACACACTGAAGCAGAGTCGCTGTAAAAACAGCACTTCCCTCACTATCTAAGGAAAATGTTATTGCTGTTGTTGCTGTCACTGATATGAGCCACATGAGTCAGATTCTTATTTTATCTAAAGTGTGTCAAACACAGCAGCTGTGACTGAAGAGGCTTCACCTCCACTTTCATTTAGTCATTTCTAACACAAACAAAGAGCTCATCTACACACAGAAACACACACAGACAGAAGCGCACACGCTTACACCTCTGTGGTGAACCTACAGCGGCGGCGGTTTAGACCGCGGGTGACACGAGGGACGAGGTGAAGAACACAGCAACCGTTCGCCTGGAAACACTGTTTGCATCAGTGCTGTTGACACGACGTGCGGCTCACTGTGGTCAGGGAGTTGAACGTCGACTGAGCTGTTATCATGTAAACACGGAGGGTTCTGCCGACGCAGGGAAAACAGCGAGTCAGCACATTTACAGCTGTGTTCTGATAGTCAAGATTTCAGTATAAGGCTTAAAGGGATGGATCTGAAGTGTGATTGTGTGAGGTCACTGGTGCTGAGCGAGCCGAAGTCAACAGGAAACCACTCACTCTCCCACACCAAAGTGTGGTTTTAAAATCACAGCACAGAGTTGTTGATCCACTGCTGCCTCCATCACTAAGGTCAAATGTTTATATTTGTGGTTTATATCACAATATAAACACCTCGAGGGAGGTGTTTATATTATATATATTATATTATATAGTGTCACCCGCGGTCTAAACCGCCGCCGCCGCCGTAGGTTCACCACAGAGGTGTAAGCGCGTGCGCTTCTGTCTGTGTGTGTTTCTGTGTGTGCCACAGAGTGTGTGTGTGTGTGTGTGTGTGTGTGTGAGAGTGTGTGTGTAGATGAGCTCTTTGTTTGTGTTAGAAATGACTAAATGCAAGTGGAGGTGAAGCCTCTTCAGTCACAGCTGCTGTGTTTGACACACTTTAGATAAAATAAGAATCTGACTCATGTGGCTCATATCAGTGACAGCAACAACAGCAATAACATTTTCCTTAGATAGTGAGGGAAGTGCTGTTTTTACAGCGACTCTGCTTCAGTGTGTAAACCACTCACTCTCCCACACCAAAGTGTGGTTTTAAAATCACAGCACAGAGTTGTTGATCCACTGCTGCCTCCATCACTAAGGTCAAATGTTTATATTTGTGAATTCCGCATTTGAAATATTTGATTTAGACTTAACTCAGTGACACAAAGTGACCACACGAGGCAGCAGAGGACCAGCAGCTCCTGTGTCCCTGCAGCTAAAATCACTGATTTTCTCTATGAGGTTTGGTGTGGGAGAGTGAGTGGTTAACAAACTCCAGCTTCCTGTTGGAAAAGTCTGTCTCACAGTGAGATAAAGACGTGGACATCGTAGACTTAAAGGTATGGTGTGCAAAATAACCGTTCACTTGCCTTCAGTTTGCATCAAAAATCAAAACATGATTAGTTTGTTAACTTTTAATTCTTCTCAATATTGATTCATTGTCATTTTGTGAAACATTTGCAAATCAAATCTAATCAATATATTTGGATACAGACTGAGAATGTCTTTTATTTATATTTGTGAATCAGCATGTTCCTGTTTGTTTGTTGTTGTTGATGCCCCTCCCCCTCTCTTGGTGGACGACGATCACACTGTACTGCTGATGAATGGACACATTGTGAGTCTTTTGTTGTCTCACTGCAGCAGCGTGGAAAGAATGCTGGTACGATGCAGCGCTCGCTGCCTTTGTGTTTGCTCATTGAGCCCCGTCTGTTTCTGCTCTGAGGCCCCGCCCACTATTTTCTCTAACAACTTCAAATGAATGATTTTTCCGTAATTGTCGCCTGATCTGACGTGGATGACGAGCCAAACATGGGCGTGGAGTGACACGCTAAATTAATAATTACAGTTATTATACTTTTGTTTACATTCACTTCACAAACAGGTTTCAGATAAAAAAGGAAAACAGATTTAACAGATATTAAAGCTCTAGTATGTAACTTTTACTGCCACCAACTGTGGTTATTACGGTAATTTCACTCTGCGACATGCTGGGGGGGAGAAATGAGAGTCAAAAACACAAGCGTGTTCAATAAGGGAAGTGCTCCAGGTCTGTGGGGGGCGCTGTTGTGCAGCTCTATGAGCAGCCGTGAGGATACTCTGGGATTACTTACCAGAATTGAAACACTGATCATAAAAACTGTGCTGTTACAGGAGGATAACCTCTTAATAAAGTAAGAACGTGTTTCTGTTGATGCAGCTGTTTTGTTTCTTTCTGCAGATCATTTTTCTCACGTTGCATTAGTTTTTGTTTTGGTCTGTGTTTGTGAATCTCTTTGTGTGGTTGCAGTGTGTTTGCCCCCCGTCAGCCACCGTAGTTAGCTGCTGCAGTTTGAGCTCAGTCTCAGCTCCAGCTCCGACACTGATCATACGTGTGATTTGTGTATGACGGCCCTGGATTGGACCATGAGTGAGTCAGAGGTGGGGAGTGATCCTGACCGAGGCTGTGGTCGCTGGATACAAGACTTGTCGACGTGTCAACGTGTCCGTCTGCTCAACACCTCACCGTAAGAGGTGAGGTGATACACTGTGCACGCTCCTCTGTTTGATCTGTGCTCAGAAAACTTTGCAGTCCACTTCTGCAGAGTCATTGTATCTAACGTGCAGTGAGACTCCCGTTTGAGTCATTGCTGAGAGTTCTTTTGTCTGAACAGAGGTCTGATGAGTCTGACGTTGGCTTTATTGGTGGCTGTTACACAGTATTCATGTCAGCAAATATTCTTTATCTTTATTTAAAGAAAAGAAAATGATTTTAAAGGCAGAGCATCAGTAAAACCTGTTGCTTTTGTGTTTTAGTTTGCACGTATGGGCGTTGGTCTGCTCTTCCTCGCGGTCGGTCCTGCTGTTGTAACATTTATCCTCTGTGTCTTCGTTTCAATGTAAATCCTCTGTGTGTGTGTGTGTGTGTGTGTGTGTGTGAGACGTATGAGAACCAGCTGCCAGAACCTTCCACTTCTCTGAGCCCAGTCACTGCTGCACCTCCTCTTTTGACCTTTTATGGACGTGTGTCTCACAAACACGCACATCTGCGTAACAATCTTTTTTTTTTTATGTCTGTATATATCAGGATATAAATCTAATCAGTCTGTGTGATAAAGGAGATATACTGTATGTTGATATAAAGCTGCACACAGGTGGTTTCTCTGGGCTCATAATGAGTTTGAGAGTGACAATATACTGTAAAATAAATAGAACGTGTTATAAAAGAATAAATAAATCAGAATCAAAAGTACTTCATTTAATCCCTATGGGGAAATTACATTTCATTAAAGCCACTCCAAGAATAGAAAAACAACAGATTAGCACAACTGTCAAAAACTGGAGTATAAAAAGAGAAAAATAAGAATTATATACAATATAATCATTGTCTTTTATGACTGGAGAATTTTCCCAAGCCCTGACTGGACTCTCTGTGACTCTGGACTCAGGTTTAGTGAGGAAGTTTAACTAGTTTTTTATGATTTAAACTGTGTTACAAATGTTGTTAGCTTTAGCATTAAACACTGGTGAGAGTAAACAGTCAGTTAACAGTGAGTTAACAGTGAGTAAACAGGTAACAGTGGGTAAACAGTCAGTTAACAGAGGGGCTAACCAGTATGTAATCGACTCACCAGGTTCCTTACTGTTACTGTTACTGTTACTCGTCTGCTGGGCTCGCTGCGACTCTGGACCCCTGACTCTGGACCCCTGACTCTGGACCCCTGACTCTGGACCCCTGACTCCGGGCGCAAACTCTTGTCTTTGTCATTGCTGTGACTTTGGACTGTGAAAGCAGGTTAAAGGTCAGAGGTGACCTTCATGATGGCCTGTGGAACAGACGTGTCAGAAACTGTTTTCCCGTCACATTAAGCGCAGAGAGAAGCTGAGAGTGTCAGTGAAGACAGAGCTGATGATGATGTTTTTAGTTTGTGCTGCAGCACAGATGTTTTCCCTCTAAAGAATGATGTCATCGCTGTGATAACAGACCGCTCTCTTGTCTTTCTTCTGTTATTTCACTCCCACACTTGAACCCACCACAGAAAGACACAAACGGAGAATATGCTGCAGTTCAGCTGTGAAAACGCCTCCTCCACATTTAAAGAAGGAAAGCTTGGTTTCTCTGTGAGAAGATTAGAAGCAGGCTGAGGTATTTCCTCCAGGAGGCCCCCATCCCCGAACATGAACCCTCAACACTTCCCCTACGTGTCTGCAGAGCGGTTTGTCCTAAAAAATGTAAAGTGTAGATGTATGAAGTGTATAGTAGTTCAGGAGTTGATAGTGAGGGAGTGTTTGAGGGAGTGGGAGTCATTTGTTTGATTTTAATTTGGACATCTTCATCTTTTGCTTGAGGTTGAAAGAGTAATATGCCCACTTACTTTAGTTCTGAGAGTAAAACTGGGGGAAATGAGCTGAAACAAAGGGACATTACCTCATTAGAATGTGAGTTATTTATTATTGTTCATCAGCTGTGGTTGAAGGCTCTGGCAGCTTCAGTTGATCTGGAAAAGTTGATCTTCTCTGTGGACAAACAGGTGCCAGTTTTTTTCCACAGTGAATAGAGGAAATAAATGTCCATGAAGTGGATGGTGAGCTCTTCACCAGCTGCTCCTGCTAATTACAATTATGACTTTGTGATCTGCAGTGCTTCAATGAATCCTCTTAGGTGTGGTTTCATACACATGCATGCAGGGAGGACTTTGATTTACATGAAACATATGATTCCAAATGTAAAAGCAAATATTTCATATGCTTGAATCTCAGTGACCTACTTTAACTTTTCTAATGTGTTTAACCACAGTTACACGACAGACTGACGTCACGCTGGCTTTTAACAAGCGTCTGACAGATTCTTCAGTGTGAGAACACACACTACTGTGTTATTTCTCTCTGCTGCTTTGAAGACAGAAAAAACGATGCCAGTTTATGACGAAGGGGAAAAAAATCCTTTGAAAACTGAGAAATTATAAATCTGAATTAGAGCAACTCACTCGTAAACATGTTGGGTTTCTATGTTAAACAGAAGGGAAAAGATATATGTGAGAGCAGGTCACAGGTCAGGTCAGGATGTTTCATCAGAAGAACTAACCCTCTCCTCCATTTTTTTTCTTTTTTTTCTGATGAGACCAAATGTCTCGCTCATTAAGTATTCCTACCGTCAGTTTAGGTTCTGACTCTTCAGTCAGGAACCTTTGGTCCAAAGTTCTTTAAACGTCTTCAACGCAGTCCAAAGTTCTCTAAACGTCTTCAACGCAGTCCAAAGTTCTTTAAACGTCTTCAACACAGTCCAAAGTTCTCTAAACGTCTTCAACGCAGTCCAAAGTTCTTTAAACGTCTTCAACACAGTCCAAAGTTCTTCAAACTTCTTCAACGCAGTCCAAAGTTCTTTAAACGTCTTCAACGCAGTCCAAAGTTCTTTAAACGTCTTCAACGCAGTCCAAAGTTCTCTAAACGTCTTCAACGCAGTCCAAAGTTCTTTAAACGTCTTCAACGCAGTTCAAAGTTCTTCAAAGTTCTTCAACACAGTCCAAAGTTCTTTACACGTCTTCAACACAGTCCAAAGTTCTTTAAATGTCTTCAACGCAGTCCAAAGTTCTCTAAACGTCTTCAACGCAGTCCAAAGTTCTTTAAACGTCTTCAACGCAGTCCAAAGTTCTCTAAACGTCTTCAACGCAGTCCAAAGTTCTTTAAACGTCTTCAACGCAGTTCAAAGTTCTTCAAAGTTCTTCAACACAGTCCAAAGTTCTTTACACGTCTTCAACGCAGTCCAAAGTTCTTTAAACGTCTTCAACGCAGTCCAAAGTTCTCTAAACGTCTTCAACGCAGTCCAAAGTTCTTTAAACGTCTTCAACACAGTCCAAAGTTCTTTACACGTCTTCAACGCAGTCCAAAGTTCTTCAAACTTCTTCAACGCAGTCCAAAGTTCTTTAAACGTCTTCAACGCAGTCCAAAGTTCTCTAAACGTCTTCAACGCAGTCCAAAGTTCTTTAAACGTCTTCAACGCAGTCCAAAGTTCTTCAAAGTTCTTCAACGCAGTCCAAAGTTCTTTAAATGTCTTCAACGCAGTCCAAAGTTCTTTACACGTCTTCAACACAGTCCAAAGTTCTCTAAACGTCTTCAATGCAGTCCAAAGTTTTTCAAACTTCTTCAACGCAGTCCAAAGTTCTTTAAACGTCTTCAACGCAGTCCAAAGTTCTTTAAACGTCTTCAACGCAGTCCAAAGTTCTTTAAATGTCTTCAATGCAGTCCAAAGTTCTTTAAACGTCTTCAACGCAGTCCAAAGTTCTTTAAATGTCTTCAACGCAGTCCAAAGTTCTTCAAAGTTCTTTAAACGTCTTCAACACAGTCCAAAGTTCTCTAAACGTCTTCAATGCAGTCCAAAGTTTTTCAAACTTCTTCAACGCAGTCCAAAGTTCTCTAAACGTCTTCAACGCAGTCCAAAGTTCTTTAAACGTCTTCAACGCAGTCCAAAGTTCTCTAAACGTCTTCAACGCAGTCCAAAGTTCTTTAAACGTCTTCAACAGTCTAAAGCACTTTTCAAAGTTCCTCAATGCGCTTCTAAACTTGTATAAATTAGATCTGTGGTGTCATCAAAGACACCAACACTGAACACAGGTCTGAGCAATAGGTTGAAAATCAAACTTTCCTATTTTAGCAATTTAACTGAGATTAAAACTGAGATTTTATTTTGAAGGAGTCCCAATATATTCTCAGTTTAAGCAATCATTTCCTGTTGTGGAACTTATTTAAACTTTAAATGAATGTATTTGTAATTTCCAATGTGGACACATTTATTTTCTCTCCACTGTGTTGATGCGTTTGTCAGAGGTTGTTGATGTGGAGCTTTATTTGAGTCAGAACTGGTTGTGTTTCATTCCGTTGGTCTTCTTCTTTTTCAGTGGCATCATGTCATTTGCATGTTTCCACTCACATGCACACAGCTCTGTTATTGTTGGTGGTTGAGGCCACACTCGTGTACAGTGAGGCTCATTCTGTGTTGTCGTTGGTATTCTGGACACAAGTCATTCCATCCACAGCCTCTCAGGAGAATAACGCTCTGAATGGTCGAACACTTCCGAGGCTGGCAAAGTCCTCGGAGGCAACAAAAGACTCGGGCTGGTGATGGAGTGAGAAACAGATCCAGATCCAGGAAACAGGTCCACATGAAGAATGGGTGGCTTGGTCTCCTCTCAGGATCAGGACTCAGTCCTCTCCCACATGTGGAGATGTGAGGGAGGTTCCTCATGATTTAGATTATGAAAAGATAAAATATTCATCTTTGTTAATGATTCAGATTTAAATGATTAGATGTATTTCTTCTTGTTATCATTTCTGACAGGCCGTACACAGATGTACAGTGCTGCCCCCCACAGGGGAAAATGTCCCAAGTTCTCTCCACATCTTTATCTGTCTGTCAACCACCCAATCAGCTGACTGTTGTGGGTGGAGCCGGTCTAGCTCCGCCCTGGCCGTATATTTTAGGGTGCCAAAGAATGGAACGGCTCAGGCTGGTTATTTGGGTTCTATTTGTAGTGGAAACACTTCTTCCAGTATCTGTGATCTGCTCAGGGCGTCAGTGTGGAGTCATTGTCAGAGATCTCCTCAGAACAGCTGCAGTTCTGCAGTTTGAGCTGGGTCATGTATTCTGTCAGGTCTAGTTCTAAACATTACACAATACTTGAGTGAGATTGTTTTTGGCTCGGCTGTAACCATGTGACTTTAGGGGAGGAACGCTAACGGCAGCGACACACAGGAAGTTGGCCACACATTAGTGTGTTGGCTTCAGGACATTAAAGCTGCTGACGCTGAGTCTGTGGCAACTCACCCTTAAAACAACCAAAAATAACCCAAACTACCTTCTAAATCAACTTCATGTCGTAGTAACATAACAGGATGTAAAAAATAAACATGGAACATTATAAATTTCAGTTAATTTCAATGTTGACAGCTGTGAGACAAAACACTCACACTCACAAGGAAGTGACATCACTGTCATTTTATTTTGTTGTTAATTAAAATATGAATATTTGATGTGTTGAATCAGGACCTGAATGTCGTGTTGTGAAAGAGACGGAAGAAACGGAGCGAGTTGTCACAATCTGTGCTTCTCCTCATCTTAATCTGTGAACATTAAGTTCACAGATTAATCTAATAAACTCCAGATGATCCCAGATGATCTCAGCGTGTAGACAGACAATAACAGAGCAGCAGGACGTGGTTGATTCATTCAAGATAAGAGCTGAGCCGATGATTTACTCTTAGTTATAGGTTGATTTACTGCTTAATAATTATTGTGTAACTCATAAACCGTATAAATAAAAGAATCACTGGTGTCATCTGGACACTTGTACGTGAACATGATTGAGGTTCATGACAGGTTTCAGTGTGGTTTTATCTGCTCTCTTCAGCTTCCTGGACCTTGGCCCTGACAAATGTGAAACTTGGTCTGATCCGGCCTGTGCCGTCCCCCACATGTTCATGCCTTCATTGTTGCCTCGTCTGAGATGTGCACACATGCTTTCTTTAGGTCAAAGCTAAATCTGCATCACGGGTCTCACAGGAAGTCCTGAGAGCTGCTACTTCCTGCTGTTCTTTCACAAGACTGTGTCACATGATTGAGAAACCCAGTTTCTTTGATTTTTCAGCTTCTTAAATGTGAATATTTCCTGGTGTCTTTGCTCCATAAACAAAGAAATCATTCAAACTCAAATCATTTTGTGTTTGTGGACAAAATCAAGACATTTGAGAACATCATCATTTCCAGAGTTTGACAAACACTGGTCAATATTTTTTGATTAATCAAGAAAATAATTCACATTCTAGTCCAACGAGCTTTGACATCAGTAAGAAGAAGATTGTTCTATGTCACCATTCACTTAAGTTTCCTCTTAATGAGCGACCAGGAAGCTGTCTCTTGATTGGTGCTCTGCCTCAGAACAACATCAGTCTCCTGTCATCTGATAACGTGTGCTACAGTAGCATCACTGTGTGTGTGTGTGTGTGTTCATACAGCAATAACAATGAGTTGATTAATGGAAAGATTCAGTGATAATTGCAGCAACAATCGTCCCAGATTGCAGATTTACTCCACTTTGTCTTTGCTGATAAATCCTCTGTAGATCTTTTAAAGCAGGATGAGTCTCTGCTGGAGTCTGACCAGTGCTAACTAACACACAGAGCCAGATGCTAAAGATTTATCTTCTTGTGTAAATATCTGTGATTACAGCTTTATCCTAAATTAACATTCAATTATGTACAGTGACTTTTAAGAAGAACAAATGTTTGTGGACTGAGCGTCACAGCTGGAGCATGACATGTTTATTCATGTGTGTGTGTGATCAGAGTAAACATTGACATGGTCTGAACTCTGAAACGTCTCTGCAGCTGTCGCTTTCATGAAATGACGTGAGCCACATATTTTTCTTCTTGTGAGGGAAATGGACAAATGTCATTGTCACAGTTCATCACATGGTCTCTGTGTGAACCTGAGGACACATGAAACTTCCATGTGTTTACAGGAGGCTTCTCTGTGGTGTTTCTGGCCCGGACACACAGCGGCGTCCGCTGCGCTCTCAAGAGGATGTACGTCAACAACGTCACCGACCTGAGCGTCTACAAGAGGGAGATCACCATCATGGTGAGAGAAACACCAATCACTTTACATCTGTCCTTCACAGACCAAACACTCACTCACTCACTCACTCACTCACTCACTCACTCACTCACTCATACAGAATAAAATGACTAATCGCACACTTTATCTGTTAGGCAATGTATAGCATTTGTAGGTTTCTTGATTAATCTATTGATTCATAAAATGTAGAAAAACATTATAAATGAAAAATGACAGAAGCCACAATAGTTGGCAGTTAATTTAGTAATGGATCAGCTGTTGCTAATCCTGTTTCCTGTCCCTGTTATTTAATGATACTTTAAAGTGATTATACACCATGTGTTTGTGCAGCTGAAAAATCACACAAACTTGTTTTAATTATTTAAAAAAAAACACTCATCAAATCAATTATCAAAATTGTTGACTGATTATCCATAAACTGTCAAATGAATTGATTATGAAAGTAATTCAGATTTTTAATTGTGTTTACACCAACATAAATCATTATCTGTAACATTTGAACATTCTTGGTTTTAGCGGCTCGTCTTTGACTGGAAACACTTTTTGTTACAGTTTACTTTGAACAAGAAGAAGCTCTTGTTTTATTATTGGATATGTCTCCAGGGCATTGTCAGTTTTCAGCTATTTAGTTGAAGGAAATGGGACACGTGTGAAAACACTCGCTGTCATGAAGATGAAGGGAAGGTGCATATATTTAAACGTCCTCATTCCGTCCTCCTCACACGTCCTGTTTCACAGCATTCCTCCTCGCTGCTGCTGCTGCTGCTGCTGCTGCTGCTGCTGCTGCTGCTGCTGCTGCTGCTGCTGCTGCTGCTGCTGCTGCTGCTGCTGCTGCTGTGACAGTGTGTTAATAATGTACCTGCACACACGGCTGATGATGATGATGAAGAAGATCGGAGGTGTCTCATTTATTGTGGAAGCAGCAGATCGTGTGGTCTTTAATGTTTGACCTGAGTTTGTCTGTGGGGACAATGTGTCCCAGCACACAGCTGACATTAAAGGGATAGATCACATATGAGCTTCTGACCCAGAGACAACAGCTTAAATGCAGCTGACTGTGTGTGAGCGCCCCCTGTGTCAAGAACCAGCATGGCTCAGTTTAAGTCTCTGATATCGACGTCACATGTTCACGTCTTTATCTCACTGTGAGGAAACTCTCCCACACACACACCAAACCCCAGAGAGACAGTCAGTGATTTTAGCTGCTGCTCCTCTGCTGCCTCGTGTGGACAAAGGATTTCAAATGCCAAATTCACTAAAATCAGACATTTGAACTCAGTGATGGAGTGTGTGTGTGTGTGAGAGATATTAAAATCACTAATTTTCTCTATAGGCTTTGGTGTGGGAGAGTGAGTGGATTACAAAGTTCAAAAACATGTTACTCTTTCATGTTACTGTTATTTATTTCACCAACAAGTGTAATGTTACAAAAGGATTTTACATTTTGTGAGAAATGAGAAACAACATCACTATAAATCCCTAGGACTGTATGTTGGTGACTTGTAAAGATATAAATATTACACACTGATCAACTGATTGTGAGTGATTTGTATCGAGATTTGTGATGATATAGTGTGCTTTATCTTCTTCCTCTCATCCCTCTCTTGTCTCTCCGTCTCTCTCATGTGTCGTGTGTCTCTCTCTCTCTCTCTTGTCTCTCCCTCTCTCTCGTCCACAGAAGGAACTGTCAGGACATAAGAACATTGTGGGATATTTGGACTCAGTCATCAGCGTGGTGTCAGACAGTGTGTGGGAGGTTCTGATCCTCATGGAATATTGTAAAGGTAAAGAAAAATACAATACCTCTGTCTCACAGTCTGTCTATGTCTCACAGTCTGTCTGTGTCTGTCTCACAGTCTGTCTGTGTCTCACAGTCTGTCTGTGTCTCACAGTCTGTCTGTGTCTGTCTCACGGTCTGTCTGTGTCTGTCTCACGGTCTGTCTGTGTCTGTCTCACAGTCTGTCTGTGTCTCACGGTCTGTCTGTGTCTCACGGTCTGTCTGTGTCTGTCTCACAGTCTGTCAGTGTCTCACGGTCCGTCTGTGTCTGTCTCACAGTCTGTCTGTGTCTGTCTCACAGTCTGTCTGTGTCTGTCTCACGGTCTGTCTGTGTCTGTCTCACGGTCTGTCTGTGTCTGTCTCACAGTCTGTCTGTGTCTCACAGTCTGTCTGTGTCTCACAGTCTGTCTGTGTCTCACGGTCTGTCTGTGTCTGTCTCACAGTCTGTCTGTGTCTCACGGTCCGTCTGTGTCTGTCTCACAGTCTGTCTGTGTCTGTCTCACGGTCTGTCTGTGTCTGTCTCACGGTCTGTCTGTGTCTGTCTCACAGTCTGTCTGTGTCTCACAGTCTGTCTGTGTCTCACGGTCTGTCTGTGTCTGTCTCACAGTCTGTCTGTGTCTGTCTCACAGTCTGTCTGTGTCTGTCTCACAGTCTGTCTGTGTCTGTCTCACGGTCTGTCTGTGTCTGTCTCACGGTCTGTCTGTGTCTGTCTCACGGTCTGTCTGTGTCTGTCTCACAGTCTGTCTGTGTCTGTCTCACGGTCTGTCTGTGTCTGTCTCACAGTCTGTCTGTGTCTGTCTCACGGTCTGTCTGTGTCTGTCTCATGCAGCGGGTCAGGTGGTGAAGCAGATGAACCAGCGTCTGAACGTGGGCTTCAGTGAGTCCGAGGTTCTCCACATCTTCTGTGACGCCTGTGAGGCCGTGGCTCGTCTTCACCAGTGCAAGACACCCATCATCCACAGAGACCTGAAGGTGAACCATCAGAGACCACAACAAAACCAGGAAACTAGACTTTCACTAGCTGTGCTGTGAGCGCCCCCTGTCAGTTTAAGTCTACGATCTCTATGTCACGTGTTGACGTCTTTATCTCACTGTGAGACGGAAATTTGTAATCCACTCACACACACACACACACAGACACACAGGCACACACACACACACACACACACACACACACACACACACACACACAGGCACACACACACACACACACACACAACTACCTGCCTCCATCACTGAGTTTAAATGTCTTATTTTGTCAATTTGGCATTAAAAATCCTTCATTCTGATATAAATCAGTGACACAAAGTGACCACACGAGGCAGCAGAGGACCAGCAGCTCCTGATTGTCTCTCTGAGGTTTGGTGTGGGAGAGTGAGTGGATTACAAACTTCAGTTTCCTGTCCAAAGGGTTTTCTCGATCAGTGGAAATGGTCTCTCAGAGTGAGTGGTTTACAACAGTAGGGGGCGCTCACAGCATTGGGGTGTCGGTACTTAAAGAACTTAGAGAAGAAAGATTGCTCTGGTTTCACTTCACTCCTCTGCTTCCTCTTATGCTCCCTTACTTCCTTCTCCCTCTCGTGTCCAGGTTCTTTGCTTCTCTACCTCTTTTCTTCTCAGTCTTGTAACATCAAACTTCCTCTCTCTGTCTGAGCCTCTGTCGCCAGGATCATCCCACTTTTGAGCCAACTTGATTTCCACAGTGGGGTTTTTTTTTAAATGAAAGGTGGCGTGGAGCCAGCGTCAGCCTGGAGGCTTGAACTCTCCTCAGAGCCTCGTCAGTGGGGGCGCTGTGCTCGGTCCAGCTGGAGCAGGCTGCAAACAGAGCGGCTCCTTCAGCTCCACAGTCCTGTGTCTGTCTGTCTGTCTGTCTGCTCTCAGCCTACGAGGCTTATGTAACATCACAGGGACACAAAAGAGCGAGGAGGAGGAGGAGGAGGAGGAGGAGGAGGAGGCCCAGTCACACGTCCACGTCCAGGCAGAGTGAGAGTGCAGAAAAAAGCCCTTTAACCCTGAGCTGTGTGCGCACGCACACACACACACACGCACACGTTTTTCCTCTCAGAAACTTTTGCCATGTCACTAAAACTTTATTTTTTGTCACTCAAAAGTTCATTTGTGTCAGTTTTTAATGACGCGTCTCATATTTAATATTATTATTATAAAATACTGAACATGATGTCACTGACAGACCATACATGTTGTTCTAGAGTCAGAGACAGTTTTATATTTCACCAGATGCAAAAAATAAATCCACCTCAGCGACATTTCTTCAAATCTCTGTAATAACAGATAAAATGACAGCGTTTTAATCTGTTTCACCTGAGATTTTTCTTCTTTTCTTCTTCACCTCTCTTTCCTGTTAACAAGTGTTTATACTTTCTGTCTTTAAAACCTATAATGAACTGCTTGACTTAACTTGAAATGATGTTGTAACTGTTGATTCACGTGTTCAATCAAGTTCCTCAGTTCCTCCTGATTTCTGTGCTTTTAGTTCACACAGAAGTGTTTTGGTGGAGACATGGATCCAGAGTTGGGTTTAACAACCTTTTGACCCTGTTGTTAATCACTCGTACAAACTGTTTCCTCCTGTGTTTGTTCCTGCAGGTTGAAAACATCCTGTTGAACGACCAGGGGAATTACGTGCTGTGTGACTTTGGCAGTGCCACTCACAAAGTTCTGCTGCCTCATAAAGACGGAGTCACTGCTGTGGAGGACGAGATTAAGAAGTGAGTCTCACACACGGCTCCTCTGACATCTGTCGTTTGTTCTTTAATGATCAAGAACCTGATATGACAAAGTAACATAAGTAACATCTGCTTCTCTGTCTCAGGTACACTACTCTGTCATATCGAGCACCAGAGATGATCAACTTGTATGCAGGGAAAGCCATCACCACTAAAGCCGATATATGGGTGTGTGTGTGTATATGTGTGTGTGTGTGTGTGTGCGTGCGATGTCTGACAAAGTTAAAAAGACTTAAAGGGGACATATTATACCCTATTTCTCCAAGTTAAAATAGTTCCCTGGTGTCCTAATGAACATGTCTGTGACGCTATGCTTTGGTCAAAATACCATAAGGATGAAGCACCATAGCAGTTCAATAACCCTGCTAAACCCGCCCCTTTCAGAACGCTCCCTTTACATGCCAATGAGACACAGGCAAACACACGCCCACTTCTTCCAGGGTGTTTCTGATTTGTCCTTGTTACTGCGCTCACTCGCTCAGCTCCTGTTCCCTCCCCTCATTCCTCTCCTCCTCCCTCCACTAGTTCTCTGACAATATCAACATGGCAGCGAGAGTGTCGTCACAGGAAGAGACGTCCGACACAAGGATCGAGCCGAACACTGACCAACTGTAAATCAGTTAAAAACACTTAGGGACAGCACCGCTGACCTCTAGTTGACCTTTTCTTAAAAATGTGTGTGTTTGTGTACGTCGGTGAAAGACGGTCGCTGACTAAATACCACTGATGTGAAGTGGTGCGAACACACGAACACACGTTTGCTGACTTTATCCAGCACATTAGCTTCATATATCAAATCCTCTGAGGCTGGAAGTTTGTGTAAAACACTGTGCTCCACTGTGCAGCCACCAACAGCACACTTGTCCCTCCGCGATGACATAATACCGCTCTTCCTCCCTCGCCTGCACTCTCGCAGGGACAAGGTGAAGCTAAGGTGGAGCTAAGGGTGGAGCTATGGTGGAGCTCTCGAGGTAAACTTACTGGTGGGCGGTAACATTCGCGGTGAAATGTGCATGCTGCCGTCATAAGCGCAGGGAATTCAACATGGTGTGTTTTATCGCCTATACTTACACTAAGGGGGACCATGAAAACATGACTGAGTATTCTTTTTCCACACTTTGGTCGACTGGTAGGGCCTCCAGAGTCCCAAATATAAGTATTAAAATGATTAAAAAAGTTGATTTTGCATAATATGTCCTTTAAAAATCCTGAAAACATGCATTCTCCAACGTTTAGCAAAGCAAATGTGTTCAACAGAGGCGTCTGGTGTATGTAAAGAGTGTTATTATTGTGTTTTTAGGTTGTTGTTCTTGTACATTTGACCCTGGTTGTTTTTAAATGTGTTATAGAGATTCATTTTATTGTCATTTGTGTGTGTTTGTCTCTGCAGGCACTCGGATGCTTGTTGTACAAGCTGTGTTTCTTCACTCTTCCGTTCGGGGAGAGTCAAGTCGCCATATGTGACGGAACCTTTATTGTTCCTGACAACTCTAGATTCTCCCTCAAGTTGCACTGTTTGATCAGTAAGTTTGTGTTTGATCACTAAGTTTGTGTTTAGTCACTAAGTTTGTGTTTGATCACTAAGTTTGTGTTTAGTCACTAAGTTTGTGTTTAGTCACTAAGTTTGTGTTTGATCACTAAGTTTGTGTTTAGTCACTAAGTTTGTGTTTAGTCACTAAGTTTGTGTTTGATCAGTAAGTTTGTGTTTGATCAGTAAGTTTGTGTTTGATCACTAAGTTTGTGTTTAGACACTAAGTTTGTGTTTAGTCACTAAGTTTGTGTTTAGTCACTAAGTTTGTGTTTAGTCACTAAGTTTGTGTTTAGTCACTAAGTTTGTGTTTGATCACTAAGTTTGTGTTTGATCAGTAAGTTTGTGTTTGATCACTAAGTTTGTGTTTAGTCACTAAGTTTGTGTTTAGTCACTAAGTTTGTGTTTGATCAGTAAGTTTGTGTTTAGTCACTAAGTTTGTGTTTAGTCACTAAGTTTGTGTTTAGACACTAAGTTTGTGTTTAGACACTAAGTTTGTGTTTAGTCACTAAGTTTGTGTTTAGTCACTAAGTTTGTGTTTAGACACTAAGTTTGTGTTTAGTCACTAAGTTTGTGTTTAGTCACTAAGTTTGTGTTTAGACACTAAGTTTGTGTTTAGTCACTAAGTTTGTGTTTAGTCACTAAGTTTGTGTTTGATAAGTAAGTTTGTGTTTGATAAGTAAGTTTGTGTTTGATCAGTAAGTTTGTGTTTGATCAGTAAGTTTGTGTTTGATCAGTAAGTTTGTGTTTGATCAGTAAGTTTGTGTTTAGTCACAAAGTGTAACTTGACCAATAATGTCCAGGGTTTGGGACTGAAATCACTGCTTTCATTTTTCAATTATTCTTAGTTAAAATATTCACATTTATGAAGCTGGGTTTTAATTATTAAATAACATATGAAAAAAAGGGAAATCGTCTATCAAATTTCCTCCTGCATTTATAGTCTGACCAACAGCTCCACTTAGTGGACAAACAGAGGAGTTGCAGGTCAGCAGCCTGTGAGGTTGAGTGTCGGTGTAATAATAATAATAATAATAATAATAATAATAATAATGTTGTTGTTGTTTTCTCTCTGTTCCAGGATTTATGCTGGAACCAGACCAGGAGAATAGACCAGACATTTACCAAGTTTCCTACTTTGCCTTTAAGTTTGCAGGGAAAGACTGTCCAGTGCCAAATCTCTGTGTAAGTCACTGAGCACAGACTTTTTTAAAAGTCTAAACCTCATTTCAAACTCATCACATCACTTTTCCAATGACAACTGAAGATGAACGAGTGAAAACATAAAAGAGGAATGAGTTGTGAAATTATTAGTATGTTATAAATGATCCTTTTTTTACGGATGATCTATAATTATTACCATTGTTAACGTGAAATGTCTTTTATTTATCTACAATATAAATAATCCTGGTCATATTAATACCCACAATGCTCTGCTGCTCTGTCTGCAGAAGTCGATCATTCCCACGTCTCTGCCTGAGCCTCTAACAGCCAGTGAGGTCGCTGCCAAGAAAAGCATCACAAAAGCCAGGTACTTTGATTTCTCTGTCTCGTCGTGAACTGACTCTGACTCTGACACTGACCCTGACTCTGACTCTGACCCTGACCCTGACCCTGACTCTGACCCTGACCCTGACCCTGACCCTGACCCTGACTCTGACTCTGACTCTGACCCTGACCCTGACCCTGACTCTGACTCTGACTCTGACTCTGACTCTGACCCTGACTCTGACCCTGACCCTGACCCTGACCCTGACTCTGACCCTGACTCTGACCCTGACTCTGACCCTGACCCTGACTCTGACTCTGACTCTGACTCTGACTCTGACCCTGACTCTGACCCTGACCCTGACCCTGACTCTGACTCTGACTCTGACTCTGACCCTGACTCTGACCCTGACTCTGACCCTGACCCTGACTCTGACCCTGACTCTGACTCTGACGGAGACGGACTGACATAAAAACCTGCGACTGTCTCCAGGATCACGGAGTGTGTCGGACCGACGGAGACGTCCATCGCTCCTCGACAGAGGCCGAAGGCGGCCAACAGTAACGTGCTGCCGCTCGCCAACGCCGTCACCCCCGTGAAGATGAGCGTGCCTTCAGCGCCGCTCAGCAACGGACAGAAAGGTCAGCCTTTATTTCTGTGTTAGTGAGGAACATCTTCATCATCTTCATCATCATCGTCATAATAATGCATTTTATTTATAAGTGCCTTTTTGACACATCCAACAAAGATTTAAGAAAATATGACCTTCTGTGTTTTTCACCTGAGGTCTGTACGTTCTGACGTCTCTGTGATGATGATGATGATGATGATGATGATGATGATGATTCTGTGTGGTCTCAGCTCCGCCCCCGGGCTCAGTGCAGCCACAGTCGCAGCTGCAGCTGCAGCCTGGCAGTCAGCAGCACCGTGTCCTGCAGCAGCTTCAGCCTGGAGATCTGCGTCTGCAGCAGCTACAACATCAACAAGCCGTGCAGCAGCATCAGCATCAGCATCAGCATCAGCAGCAGCAGCAGCAGCAGCAGCAGCAGCAGCAGCAGCATGCTAATGCACAGCATCTGCACTACCTGCAGGTACATCATCGTTATTATTATATATCACAATACCACAGGGAGTCTCTAGATCTGTGTCCTTTTATATTGGAAATGTATAATAATTATTCTTATCATTGTTCTATAGTTTTACAGCCTTAAAGAGCAGAGTGAGCGCTTTACGATGTGATCATGTGACGTAGATATCAGAGATTTAAAGTGATGTAGATTTTATTAACTGCTTAAAGTCAGTGTTTTCTTGTTAGACCAGATTCATGACAGGATTTTTGCTGAAAAACTACAGAAGATGCCAAAAATAATAATATGAATAATAATGACCCATTTCCAATTGAAATGACGCAGATCTAAACCTTATTCATGTGAACCTGCTAAGGTTTATGTATATATTTTACTAAAGAATAACATCTTACATACACAGATGAAGTTGATATTTATTTATCACACAGACTGATTTTTCTGTTAAAATACAATTTTTAAGTTTAACAGGAAAAAATAGTCCGAAATGTTAAATTATGAACAAATCTGCTTCTTTCGTGATGTTTGTGTTTCCTGTGTTTTTGTCACTGCTGTAGACTGAATTCATTCTGTGTGTGACATTGTGAACGAGCTCAGCAGCGTTCACATGTTTAACATCTCTCTGACTCGTGTCCAGTACCAGCAGGCCGTGCAGCAGCAGCAGCAGCAGCAGCAGCAGCAGCAGCAGCAGCAGCAGATGATGATGATGATGCAGCCCATGTACCAGCAGCAGGTGGCTCAGGCTCAGGCTCAGGCTCAGGCTCAGGCTCAGGCTCAGGCTCAGGCTCAGGCCCAGTACGCAGCAATGGTGAGTTCCTCTGTCACAGGTCTGGACCTGGTACCAAACCCGTCTGTGCTGCTGATAAATAAACATCCACCAGAGGGAATTAGCTTCAAACTCAGAATCATGACAGGATCTGAAAACAGAAGATTTTTATCCAAAACTGCAATAAATAGATTGAGCACATGACGGTGAAACACATGGAGACGCAGCGTGAAACCACACGGAGCTGAAGATTTCCTTTTAATGTCACAACGGCCTCAAAGCGCTCGCTCCGCTCCAAACGCTGGCAGCTCGTCACGTCTCCTCTCGAAACGCCTCGCGTCGCTGCCAAACACGATTGGAAGCAGACGCTCAAAACTTCCTGCTGACTGCGTCCAAATATTCAGAAAACTGGTATTTACACAGCGACGGAATCAAACACACACACACACACAGGTCCTCCAAATGTGCGGCGCACACCGAACACACGCCATCTGTTTTATTTCAGAAGCAATCTGGTCTGAGCGAAGCCACGAGGGGATCGGACAGAGGGAGGAGCGGAGCAGTCGCATTGTGACATATGAAGCAGTTCAGACGGGGGGAGAGAGCGCCACCTACGTCTATTACTTAGTCCCAAGAAAACTAAGATCTGTTTCACAAGCACAAGTTTCTGTGTGAACTTGGACCTGCGGCTGAGTGACACCATGAGGAGAGCTTCATCTCAGCTGATCAGCTTCATGTTTTGAACTGGAAATAGGGAAAAAGAGATGATTCATTCAGATGAATAAAAGCACAACCCTGAGGATTCATCTCATGTTTCTCACTGGGTTCCCGTGATCTCTGCGTCACATGATCACGTCTTTATCTCACTGTTGGTGGACGTTTGTGAACCACACACACACTTTCTCTTAAACTGAGGCCACAGAAGTAGGTCGGCTCGGTGAAGCAGAACATGCTCCAGATTATTTTCATAACTTGGCCACAAACCAAAGTGACTGAGTGTGAATACTTCCTTTGTTTGAAGGAGCAAAGAAAGCAGAAAACATTCACATTTAAGAAGCTGAACATCGCTGCATGTGAACGCCTCCTCGTATCTAAAGCATCTTTAAAGTTGTTTTTGTTTGTTTGTTTGTTGTTTGACTGTCGCTCCCTCGCCCCCCCTCCTCCACCGTGTCCCCAGCTTTTTCCAAATCCAGAACTGGTTACTAACGACATTTCATCGCTGCGTTCGCCGCCGCCGCCGCCATTGTTTCACCATTGAAGACAAAAGTCCGTCCCTCATTCCCGTCCCCTCTTCTCCCTCTCTTCCTCTCCTAACAGCTGCACCAGTACCACCAAGCTTTTGTCCACCAACAACAACAACAACAACAGCAGCAGCAGCAGCAGCTCCATCATCATCAGCAGCAGCAGCTTCAGCAGCAGCAGCAGCAGCAGCTTCATCATCATCATCAGCAGCAGCAGCAACAGCAGCAGCTTCATCAGCAGCAGCAGCAGCAGCAGCCGCCTCTCCCCTACATGTCCTCCCCTCTTGAGTTCCAGATTCCCCTCGGCTCTTATAACACGACCACACCCTCTGCCGGACCTGGGCCTGGATCTAGAGCAGGTTGTGGTCTCTCACCTGTGGATCCTTCACACACTAACAGCAGGTACCGTCTGTCCTCGGTGAACTCACTGTTGTTTGTGTGAATGCTGGATTTATTGGTTGTGAAGGTCTGACTCCGCCTCAGTGGGTGGCGCTGTATCCACTCAGTTTCCTGTTGACCTTTAAGGTGTTCTCGTCTCGTTGTGTCTGTACCTGCTGCAGTTTAGACGTCGTCTCCTCTTTACTTCAGGGTCACAGACCGGGGAGGACATGTTGGACAAGTCTGACTCCACTCTGACCAAGTGTTTCCATGCAGGAGTAATCAGACTATGTTAGTCCAAGTGTTTCCATGCAGGAGTAATCAGACTATGTTAGTCTGACTAAGTGTTTCCATGCAGGAGTAATCAGACTATGTTAGTCTGACTAAGTGTTTCCATGCAGGAGTAATCAGACTATGTTAGTCTGACTAAGTGTTTCCATGCAGGAGTAATCAGACTATGTTAGTGTGTCTAAGTGTTTCCATGCAGGAGTAATCAGACTATGTTAGTCTAAGTGTTTCCATGCAGGAGTAATCAGACTATGTTAGTCTGACTAAGTGTTTCCATGCAGGAATAATCAGACTATGTTAGTCTGACTAAGTGTTTCCATGCAGGAGTAATCAGACTATGTTAGTCTGACCAAGTGTTTCCATGCAGGAGTAATCAGACTATGTTAGTGTGTCTAAGTGTTTCCATGCAGGAGTAATCAGACTATGTTAGTCTGACTAAGTGTTTCCATGCAGGAGTAATCAGACTATGTTAGTCTGACTAAGTGTTTCCATGCAGGAGTAATCAGACTATGTTAGTCTAAGTGTTTCCATGCAGGAGTAATCAGACTATGTTAGTGTGTCTAAGTGTTTCCATGCAGGAGTAATCAGACTATGTTAGTCTAAGTGTTTCCATGCAGGAGTAATCAGACTATGTTAGTCTGACCAAGTGTTTCCATGCAGGAGTAATCAGACTATGTTAGTCTAAGTGTTTCCATGCAGGAGTAATCAGACTATGTTAGTCTAAGTGTTTCCATGCAGGAGTAATCAGACTATGTTAGTCTGACCAAGTGTTTCCATGCAGGAGTAATCAGACTATGTTAGTGTGTCTAAGTGTTTCCATGCAGGAGTAATCAGACTATGTTAGTCTGACTAAGTGTTTCCATGCAGGAGTAATCAGACTATGTTAGTCTGACCAAGTGTTTCCATGCAGGAGTAATCAGACTATGTTAGTGTGTCTAAGTGTTTCCATGCAGGAGTAATCAGACTATGTTAGTCCAAGTGTTTCCATGCAGGAGTAATCAGACTATGTTAGTCTAAGTGTTTCCATGCAGGAGTAATCAGACTATGTTAGTCCAAGTGTTTCCATGCAGGAGTAATCAGACTATGTTAGTCCAAGTGTTTCCATGCAGGAGTAATCAGACTATGTTAGTCCAAGTGTTTCCATGCAGGAGTAATCAGACTATGTTAGTCTAAGTGTTTCCATGCAGGAGTAATCAGACTATGTTAGTGTGTCTAAGTGTTTCCATGCAGGAGTAATCAGACTATGTTAGTCCAAGTGTTTCCATGCAGGAGTATAATCTACGTATAATCTAAGTATATCTACAGTATAATCTCATGTACTGTGACCTGTGTTTGCTCCGCTGGCTCTCTGCAGTAGACTCCCCCTGCTGGCCTCAGACGGGATGACTCCTCCCTCTCAGAGCTGCACCGTCAGTCACCCCCCCGACATGTCGGGCTGGAACCCGTTTGGAGAAGACAACTTCTCCAAGCTGACGGAGGAGGAGCTGATCGACCGCGAGTTTGACCTGCTCAGAGCGAGTGAGTGAGCGCTGACCTTCACTGTTAAAGGGGAGGAGCCAATCAAAGGTTCCATCTTGGACTAATAACAATATTCTTCTCCAGAACTTTATTTTGTTCACAATAAAAACACATTTATGATTCAAAATGAATCTATAAATAAATAACACGTGCGTGTGGGAGAGTGAGTGGATTACAGTCGTCTGTCTCACAGTGAGATAAAGACTTGATCATGTGACATAGCTATCATAGGGTCTCAGCAGCAGGGGGCGCTCACAGCATAGTCAGTGTGGACCATGTGTGTCACGGCCTCGTGCAGCCACAACAACCCAGAACTTTCCCTTTAACTGCTTTCTGTTTTTAAAAGAACAAGCGTCGATGACGTCTCACTGGGCGTCTCTGTGGGCGTCTCCGTGGGCGTCTCTGTGGGCGTCTCCGTGGGCGTCTCCGTGGGCGTCTCTGTTGACCTCTCTGTGATCTTCTCCTTGCAGATAAACCGGTGGAGAGAACAGCGAGCGTGGAAACGGAGCGACTACAGCCCGCCCTCGTCGCCACTAAGCCCCTCCCACCCGAGGATCTGTTTGGCTCAGTCCCGTTCGTGTCCAGCGCAGGCAAGTCTTAGAGGAGTCTGTCCCTGAGGACCCGACACTGTGGAGCCGCCTCTGTCCTCTCAGACCAATGATGTGTCCATTAGCTTGTCTCGTGTTATCAAAGGTGCTTTTGTTCACTCTTCATCTGTTTTTACACATTTTTATAAATCATTCAGCAGCAAAAATCCTCGTCAGTACGAATCCTTTCAAATAAATGAAAGAAATGTTGCTGCTGGTGCTACACTGAAGGTACTGATCCAGTCGAAGTCATCACAACTAGTACTTTTCCTCTCACTGCTGCTGCTGCCGATATCAAGAATTCACTCAGAATATGAATATTATGAATATTTTAAATGTTTGACTAAACAAAGACTAAAGTACTGATCACTGGTACTAGTTCATTTAAACGTGTATTCATCACAATTTTGTCTCAACAAAGACTAAAGTAGTGAACAGACGTTTTCAGCTGCTTCTGGTTCTGGTTCTGGTTCTGGTTCTAACTGCTGGTACCAGGATTCATTTAAATACACGTTTGAGGAAATCGAGGCTTATTTTTCACATTTTTGTCACAAAGTCGTGAGAAAGATTGTCAGGAACATGAAGTCAGACACTTTTCTTTATTATTAATAATAATTAACATTCAAACACTTTATGCAAATCAGCAGCTCGACCGTGTTTGAAGTGATGAACGTGTGAATCTTCTAAAACAAACACACTTTTCTTTTGTCCGTTTAATCCTCGCCAAATTTCTAACAAAAACTAATGTACACTTCCTGTCCCCTCCCATCAGCCTTCAAAGCTCCGCCCCCTAAAACCCTGGAGCTCTTGTTTTTGTGACATTACAACATTTTATAACACTTTTGTAAAAAAAAAAAAAAAAATCAAAAATCAATCTTTCATACAAACAAACTCCATGTGAGGTTAAAGGGAGAGTTCAGGCACCGGCGCCCCCTGCTGCTGAGTCTCTGATCTCTGTCACATGATCACGTCTTTATCTGAGAGACAGAAACCCAAGTTTGGAAACTCACTCACTCACTCACACACTCACACACTCACTGCTGCCTCCATCACTAAGTTCAAACGTCTTATTTTGTCAAATTCAGCTTTTAAAATATTCCGACTCAAATCAGTGACACAAAGTGACCACACGAGGCAGCAGAGGAGCAGCTAAAATCACTGATTCTCTCTCTGAGGTTTGGTGTGTGAGATAAAGACATGATCATGTGACGTAAATATCGTAGAAACTTAAACTAACGTAGATTTTATTCACTGAGGCTAAAATCATCTTTTTAAAACGTGAACTGTCTGAACTTTGACCCTCGTGAAAACGCAGTGATGATGCAGCAATAAACTCTGTGCCTCTTCCTGCTCGTCACTCTTTTGATAATCACATTAGAGATTATATTTAATCCACGCTGTGGTGAACTCATCTCGCAGGTTTAAAGATGCAATATAACATTTTTATTCATTTTTAATTTCAATGGAGACAAAATTCAGTTTCAATCAAAGCAAAACCAAAAAAATCAGTTTTAAGTTTTATTTCGCTCTCTTTTTTTGTCGTTTTGAGGCTGGAATGAAAAAAAGTCAACATTTTTGGAACAGCCTTTTTTTGTTTTTACTGTGTGTGTGTGTGTGTGTGTGTGTGTGTGTGTCAGGATGTTTGATGAAGTCACTGCCAGCACACGCGTGTGTGTATTTAAATGCATTTAAATAAACACACACACGCGTGTGTGTGTTTATTTAAATGCATTTAAAAGCATTTCATGAACATTTCTCCCACTTTTGAAAGTGCCTTCATGTCACTTCTTGTTTTTCACCAACAAACTCTTGACTTTTACCCAGTTTTTATAGAATTGTCTTCATCACAAATGTGACTTGTGTTATTAGGTGCCTGCAGCCACAAGGCATTCTAGTGAGAACTCTATAGAGTTCTCACTAGAATGCATTGTGCTGCGAGCACATCTTGTAATCCTGCGCGTTTATTCTGTTTGACAATCCTCTTCCGCCAAAAGTTTGGCGCGCTACTCCTCCCGCAGCTTTGAGAAACCCCCAACACAAGTTATATCAAAATGTGCGCCCTGACCGGGAATGGTGTGCTATGACTTTTCTAAGATTTTCATATAACCATTGGGATAATATTTACAAAAAACTGAACAAAAATTAACATTGAAGTGGATGGGAGACCGAAAAAAACCAAGCCCGCTTTGGAGCATCACAGTGTCGTCATACTTTAACGTAGAAACGTGGTTGGAAGTTCAAACGGGTCACAAGACTTGGGACTTTTCTGACCTAAGTCGACATTTTGATACATGTTACGGTTTTTGAACTATCGCAGTTTAAGTTTTGTACTTTTTTTCAAAGCTTTCTGATTTTATAATGGGTGTGTGTGTGGTCGTTAGGTGTGAGCTAGAGTGACACACTCTAGCAAGATCCAGCAAAATAATCAGAAAAACTTCTAAACAAACTCCTCTCCTGCCCACAATTTCCAACCTACAGAGACAATTTTTACATCAAAATGTTGCCATGGTTGTCGTCTAACCCTGTGTGTGTTTGTCATGTTCATATGACTTGTAGTTTTTCTTAAAATCACCTCAAAGCACAGAGAACTCTGGTCACAGTCTCAATTCACTCCCATGTTAAAATGTCTGCTTTGGAGTTGTGGAAAATCAAGATGAGGGTGATTTTAAAACTGTGATTTCTCTGTCAATTCACGCCCGTTTGTCACAAATTTTGAGATGGGAGCTGCTGAAAGCCTCCTGGCGCTCACAAACCAAAAATTTTATCTCTATCATCAACCGTTCTTGAGATATGACAACTTTAAAACATGCTGTTTTCTCTGTGAGAATGGGAAACAGAGGGGATTGTGAATCTCTCTCTCTCCGTCTCCTGTCACTCCAGCAGTTTGCCCCGCCCCCTCCTCTGCCGGCCCTGATTACACACACCTGCTGACAATTAAGCCATGTGGACTATAAAAACTCCCTGTTCCCCTGTTTCAGTGCCAGTGTGTTTTCGTCCATGCCTGATCACCATAGCGCCTCGTCACAGCCCCAGAATCCTCAAGTTTTTGATCCTCTTGGTGAGCGATGCTTTATTTTGTAAGTTTTCTTATCATAGCCTGTTAGCTGATACCTTAGTTAAGATTTATAGCTTTTGTTTTCCTCCTTGGGAGAGATTTTTTGTTTGTTAATTTTCACAGCCTTTTAGGAACTCCAATCACTAGGCTTGTGACTTACCTTTTATTAGTTAGATCCAATCATTTAGATTGCGTTTTGTTTTTTATCTCATTCTTAGTTGGTTAAGGATCGCCAATCATTAGGTTTGTGCTTTTGAGTTAGCTTTTGTTTTGAAGTGTTTAGAGCCGTGTTTTCCTCCGTTTGGAGAGTTTTCTGTTTAAGTTTTACATGATAACCTTAGTCCGAGTATGTTTCCTCTTCGGAGTGATTTTTTTGTTCCGCGTTTATAGTTCCACAACGTTTCTCTTGTAGAGCGTTGCGCTCGCAATTTGTTATAGGTTTTCATAGCCACGCTTTTGTTTTTCCTCAGTAAAGAGGACCTGCCTTGAGAATTGTTTACGAGTGCCAATAAAGACAATTAAAAGGCCTCTGCGTCTGAGTCCTCTCTGATCCGTCTTGTTATCTCCTCTAAAACTTGGTGTTTTTAAAGGGTGAGTCCACCAAAATACCACTCTGTCTAAATGCTTTTAAAGGTTCAATCCACATTTTTAGATTTTATAACGCAGGTGTTCGGAAGGGGGAGGGGGCATCAGGGAGTGGGAGGGGTTTATGAGTTATTCTCTTTCAAAGGGTGATTCCACCAAAATACCACTCAATCCTTTACCAGCACAAGTCCTGCACGCGAAGACACATGCTGCAAGAACTGCAGGCACACTCGAAATTTCGGCACGGAATTGCGGAAATCTAGTTATTGTTGGTCTGACACGTGTGTGTGTGTGTGTGTGTGTGTGATGGCACATTCTTGGGATTAAATAGCGTTGAAGGGAAGTGATGACATCATCGTCAGAATGTTTGATATTGAACTCACTCTCACACCAAAGGGCTGTTTGTTGCTGTTAATTCATTCATTACATGCAGACATGTTAAAGGGACAGTTCAGGGCTTTTATTAGTGCGGTCGTGTGAGGCCACACACACACACACACACACACACACACACACACACAAGGTAAGTTGAGATCACTTCCTGTTTCCGCTCACGTCAAACGTCTCTTCATCTCACTTTAAACGTCTTTTGTTTTTCTTTCTGTCATGTAGTGAGGCGGCCATTTTAGTCCGAAACATCTTGTTCATGTGTTCTGGTTGTGGTTCTGGTTCTGGTGGATGTAAAAACCATTCAAGCCAAAAACAGAGAGACGAGCGAGTAGAGACTTGAAGTTTGATTTCTTATTTTCTTTGTTTGAAATAAAAACCGTGAGGTCTGTTTACATCTGTGCTTCTTCTGCTTCCTCTTCCTCATGTGTTTGTGCTGAGTCATCACATCTGTAGATGTTAGAGCTTCTGCCACTCAACAGCGCCACCTATAGATCCATACGTTCTTCTTCTCCTCCACTTCCTGTTTCCTGTATGAAAACTGTGAGTGTCAATGTTTTTTTTTCTTTACTGAGAAATAAAAGGAAAACATTAAAAATCTGTTTTCACTTTGGTTCATTTTTTTTATCACAAGGTTCAGAAAAGTTTGAATGTTTCCACCTTTGACCTTTGACCCCACGAGCAAGATGTTTCCTGATGTAAACATGGCCGTCTTTAAGTCAGCGTTCTGTCCTCCAATCACAAACACGTTTAGTTATTTTTTATTTATTAAAGGGCTTTTTCAGGGTTAAGGGGTTAGGGAATGCATAAAGTCAATGACGTGTCCTCACTAAGATATAAAAACGTGTGTGTGTGTGTGTGTTTGAGATTAACATAAACGTGTGAAACATTTAATTTTTAACGTTTTTTTTCTCTTTCAAACTTATTTTAGAGACTTTTAATAAAGTTCACATTAATTCATGCTTTCATCTGTTTAATCTCCTATTTAAGTCTGTCCAGAAACTCCTTAAATTTACTCTTAACTTTTTATTTGGACAAAGCTTTATTTTGAAGCATTCATTCATTCATTCACGTTTATTTTTAAAGAGAGTTGTTGTCGGGCAGAGGAGACGATAAAGACACTCAGTATTTGTGGGTGAATGAAGGAGTGAGAGGGTGAGACATTTTTTACTGTTGAAACAAGAACAAAGATCTAATATTTACCATCAAAATGGATTAGATTCAGTTAAAGCGGTTCACACGTTCACAAGATCTTACAATGACATTAAACTTCATTTGCTCACTGGAATCCCCTTTATATTAATGTTTGTTAAAAACATGTTTAATAACGCTGAAGATGTGAAGGTGAATGAATGAATTCATATACAATACGGTCAAATGTTTTAGTGAATAAATGAGTGAGATAAAAGTTAATAAACATCTTTGATCATGTTTGTCTGAAGGTCAAAGGTCAGAATATTAGCTTAATTTATTTACATAAGAATACATTTCAATGATATAGAAACAGGAAATTCACTGATTCATCAATTCAGCTACTTCATAAAAATCTGCTGAGTCGTGGTTTTAAAATCCTTAAACGTGATTTCCTTTTATTATTATTTTCTAATCTGGATAAAATTTTACTGTGAAAATCAGTTAAAAAAATTGATGTTATGTTCTTAATTTTTTTTTCTTAATTAATTATTGAATATAACTTTTTAATGACATAAATAGAAGAAATGAATGAATGAATTTGGTTATTAAATGTTAAAACAGGAAAAGCTGCTCAGGTTGTTTGGTCACATGACGTCGTTTTTGTTTAAGTCTTTATCTCAGTAAATCGAGCGTTGGCTGATGTTTCATCACTTCCTGCCAGTTTGGACGTGGAGACGTCGTTTGTGTCTCAGCAGGAGGTGTGTGTGTCTGTGTCTGTGTGTGTGTGTGTGTGTGTGTGTGTGTGTGTGTGGTCTTCACAGACTTGGACGTGTTCCAGTCGTTAATGAGACGTTTTTAGTCGTTTAGGAAAAATCTTTTTTTCACCCAAAAAAAAAACCAACAAAAAAAGTCTTTAATCAGGAAATAATCTGAGCGCCGTTTGATAGAAACACACACAGAGACAGAGTGTGTCCAACCTGAGGCTCGTGTTCCACATACATTTTGAATTTTAGTTTTTGACCTCTTCAGAAACCACTAATCTCATTCTAAAACAAAGTGGTGGGATTATGACGTTAATCCTAATCTTGATCTTCTCGAATTTCTCCTTTTTTGTTCGTTAGATTTATAGATTTATAGCCGCAATATGCAACATTTGTCTTTTTATCAATAATAATCCCTGGTGTTTGTATGTTAGATTAGATTATGTAGTTCCTCAGAATTTCTCCCACTTCTACTGAACAGTTGAAGACTTTTTGACTTGAGCGCCCCCTGCTGACCATGTTTGTATTTAAGTGTTTATTTTGAAACAATAATATATATATAATACATAGATCAAAGCTTGTTTTTGTTTGTTTTTCAGGCTCCAGTTTGATGAAAAGCAAACAAACAAACATCGATGACGTCACTGATGACGTCGTCACCGTCTCTGATCTTCAGCTTCCTGCGGTGAAGCAGATCAAAGACGGTCGAGTGGACGAAGGGTCCGACAGCGACTTTGACTCTGATCCTCCGTCGCTGAAGAGCAGCGAGGACGAGGAGGAGGAGGAGGAGGAGGAGGAAGAGGGGGAGGAGCTTCTGACCTGTGAACACGGAGAAGATAGAGAAGCGGACAATCTGGGTCAGAACCCACTGCTCACGGATTCTGACGAGGAAGACGACGACGACGTCAGAGTCCAGAGTCGACAAAAGAAATCTGTCACCGGCAGGAGGAGCCCTCCAGCTGACTCCTCCCCCTCCACTCTCATCACTCCTCTTCCTAACGCTGTGGAGGCAGTGGATGTTTTTAGATCCGCCCCTTTTCATGGAGGAATCGAACCTGTGGGGGTAATTTCCACACAGGTGAGCCCCGAACAACAACCACATCGCCGCCGCGTCGCCACGGACAACTTTGACGTTTTTACCAAAGCGCCGTTCAGTCATCACCTGTCCAAGAGCAGCAGTGACGTCCCCCTGGGCCAGACTCCTCCCCTCTCTCTGGAGCAGAGCATTGACATGTTCGGCTTCTCTCCCTTCGAGCCGCCGGGCTCTACGGCGCCCCCTCCTGTCACCTCCAGAAGTGCCAACGACATCTTCCGTCCGCCGTTGGACGAGTCGGCGAGTTGTCAGCCGCAGCCGCCGCATCACAAGCAGCTTAGTCTCCACAAACTGTCTTCACGTCAGAAAAAGACCCGGCAGGACGCCGCCGCCGCCGGCAGCAAGCGACACCACGGTACGCCCACCGGGGGGCGCAAGACCAACAAGCCCACGTACCGCACGCCAGAGCGAGTCCGCCGGCACAAGAAGGTCGGACGCAGAGACTCGCAGAGCAGCAACGAGTTCCTGAGCGCGTCCGACTCCAAAGAGAACATCGGCGTGGACGTCACCATGGCGACGTCTGTGGCGGCAGACGACGCCATCTTAGATCCGTTTGGGGCGAAACCGTTTCACCTGCAGGACGTTTGTCGTCATCACGGCGCCGGAGACGGGATGAGTCTGAGAGAGAGTGAGACCATGGACGACTTTGGGGCGGTGCCTTTCACCGACCTCGTCGTCCACACAGGATCGGAGCAGCAGGGGGCGCCGTCACAGCCACTGGACCCGGATCCGTTCGGCGCCGCCCCCTTTCCCACCAAACACTGACTTTCACCTGAGGCTGAAAAGAATCAAACCACTTCTCAGGTTTGTTTTTTTTTTTTTTCTGTGAAACTGTGACGCGATGACTTTTTTTTGAGAGAAAAAACCTAAACCCTGTGGACGTGTGAGCGCCCCCTGTGTGCTGATGCCTGTAATGCTGCAACAAACCAGAAACACTCTGTGAACTGTACTGTGATTACAAACTTAGGAGAGTACCTGAACTCTCCCTTTAACACGCCACTTTCTAGATAGTGTTGTTTTTAACCGCGACGCCTTGACCTGAGCTCCTCCCCTCCACTTTTTTTTTCTATGCATTTCAGTTGCAGTCGTTGCCGTGAAAACATGAGGATGTTGTGAATGAATGTTGTTTTTCTTCTTTAAAAACTTTGATAAATACAACTCAACACTTTCTCCCGTCAAAAATAGAATAGTCGATCAATTTATTCCGTTTCATCGTTCTTTAAAAACATTTTAACATTAAATAAAAAGTCATACACTTTTTCATTCTTTCCAGTGTATTTAAAGTTTGTTTTTGGGACACAAACAAAATAAATAAATGAAACTTAAAAGAGTCTGAACAAACATTCAATGACTGAAGTGAGTGAACAAGTACATTTGTCTCATTTCTGTCATGAAGTGGTTAGAACACACGTTGACCTTTGACATTGCACTTGGCCCTGAACAGAGAAGCAGTTTGGAAAAAGTAAATCGGTGCATTTATCTTTAACATAAACAACAGCAATAATGTTTTTTACCAAACTTTGTTTAGGATCCACATTTTACAACTAATTAAGTGTCAGAAATCATGAACCTGATTTGAACTGTTAAATAACTTTCATTGTTAAAGTTTCGAAAGATCTGTGGGTCTTGCCTCAGTGTTGCAGAACCACTTTAGCCTGTTCTGTAGAAACAAAGCAAATAACTGCCCCCTGCAGCTCTGCGTTGCTTTTTTTCTTTATCAACAAGAAACAAAAACTGAACCTCTTACAGTTTAACCTCGGGGTTAAAACCTATTTTTCAGGTCATTACATGACAGCGATTAAATCTTAAACTCCTCGTCCTCCTGTGTATCACCTGACGTTCTGAAGACGGCAGCTTTGTCTCACGTTCATCCAACACTCGACTCAGAAATTCTTCAACCTGAAGAAGTAGAATATATAACTTATTAAATACATAGCTGAAACATATGTGTGTTGTTTCAGTTATGTTGGACGAGGGAAGCAATCATGTGTTTACTGTGTGAAGGGGTGAGTTTCCCAGGATGCTTTGCAGCGTGTCACTGCTGTTGTGGAACTTCAGGACACGAGTGAGTGTGCCTCTGACTCAGTAGAAAACCTGAAGACTCGAGCCACCAATAAAACATCAGCAGCTGCAGCAGGTGGAAAAGCTGGTGACTGGAGCCAATGTAGTTTAACTGACCTGTAACAATGTAGAAAACAAAATAAGTGAATGTAAACATCTGAAAAGCAAGTAAGATACTTTAGCGTGGTGTCCAAATTTTGACAAATAACTCATACTATAGTATGTCGAAAAAAATTTAATAAAGAGGTCATAGTATAGTATGACCTTTTGATACAAGAAGTCATACTATAGCATGACGTATAAAATTTGTACGTCCAAATTTTGACAAAAAAGTCATAGTATAGTATGTCGTCCAAAATCGGTCAAAAACGTCATAGTATAGTATGTCGTCCAAAATCAGTCAAAAACGTCATAGTATAGTATTTCGTCCAAAATCTGTCAAAAACGTCATAGTATAGTATGTCTTCCAAAATCACCCAAAAAAGTCATAGTATAGTATGTCGTCCAAAATCACCCAAAAAAGTCATAGTATAGTATGTCGTCCAAAATCTGGCAAAAACGTCATAGTATAGTATGTCGTCCAAAATCGGTCCAAAAAGTCATAGTATAGTATGTCGTCCAAAATCACACAAAAACGTCATAGTATAGTATGTCGTCCAAAATCACACAAAAACGTCATAGTATAGTATGTCGTCCAAAATCGGTCCAAAAAGTCATAGTATAGTATGTCGTCCAAAATCACACAAAAACGTCATAGTATAGTATGTCGTCCAAAATCACACAAAAACGTCATAGTATAGTATGTCGTCCAAATTTTGACAAAAAAGTTATACTATAGTATGTCGTCCAAATTTTGACAAAAAAGTCATAGTATAGTATGTTGTCCAAAATCACCCAAAAAAGTCATTGTATAGTATGTCGTCCAAAATCAGTCAAAAACGTCATAGTATAGTATGTCGTCCAAAATCACCCAAAAAAGTCATAGTATAGTATGTCGTCCAAAATCGGTCAAAAACGTTATAGTATAGTATGTCGTCCAAAACCGGTCAAAAAACGTCATAGTTTAGTATGTCGTCCAAATTTTGATTAAAAAGTCATAGTATAGTATGTCGTCCAAAATCAGTCAAAAACGTCATAGTATAGTATTTCGTCCAAAATCTGTCAAAAACGTCATAGTATAGTATGTCGTCCAAAATCACACAAAAAAGTCATAGTATAGTATGTCGTCCAAAATCACCCAAAAAAGTCATAGTATAGTATGTCGTCCAAAATCTGGCAAAAACGTCATAGTATAGTATGTCGTCCAAAATCGGTCCAAAAAGTCATAGTATAGTATGTCGTCCAAAATCACACAAAAACGTCATAGTATAGTATGTCGTCCAAAATCACACAAAAACATCATAGTATAGTATGTCGTCCAAATTTTGACAAAAAAGTCATAGTATAGTATGTCGTCCAAAATTGGTCCAAAAAGTCATAGTATAGTATGTCGTCCAAAATCACACAAAAATGTCATAGTATAGTATGTCGTCCAAAATCGGTCAAAAACGTCATAGTATAGTATGTCGTCCAAAATCGGTCAAAAACGTTATAGTATAGTATGTCGTCCAAAATCACCCAAAAACGTCATAGTATAGTATGTCGTCCAAAATCGGTCAAAAACGTCATAGTATAGTATGTCGTCCAAAATCGGTCAAAAACGTCATAGTATAGTATGTCGTCCAAAATCGGTCAAAAACGTTATAGTATAGTATGTCGTCCAAAATCACCCAAAAACGTCATAGTATAGTATGTCGTCCAAAATCGGTCAAAAACGTCATAGTATAGTATGTCGTCCAAAATTGGTCAAAAACGTTATAGTATGTCGTCCAAAATCACACAAAAAAGTCATAGTATAGTATGTCGTCCAAATTTTGACAAAAAAGTCATACTATAGTGCATCGTCCAAATTTTGACAAAAAAGTCATAGTATAGTATGTCGTCCAAAATTTGACAAAAAAGTCATACTATAGTGTGTCGTCCAAATTTTTACAAAAAAGTCATACTATAGTGTGTCGTCCAAAATTTGACATAAAAAAGTAATACTATAGTGTGTCGTCCAAATTTTGACAAAAAAGTCATACTATAGTATGTCGTCCAAATTTTGACAAAAAAGTCATACTATAGTGTGTCGTCCAAATTTTGACAAAAAAGTCATAGTATAGTATGTCGTCCAAAATTGGTCCAAAAAGTCATAGTATAGTATGTCGTCCAAAATCACACAAAAACGTCATAGTATAGTATGTCGTCCAAAATCACCCAAAAACGTCTTAGTATACTATGTCGTCCAAAATCGGTCAAAAACGTTATAGTATAGTATGTCGTCCAAAATCACACAAAAAAGTCATAGTATAGTATGTCGTCCAAAATTGGTCCAAAAAGTCATAGTATAGTATGTCGTCCAAAATCACCCAAAAACGTCATAGTATAGTATGTCGTCCAAAATCACACAAAAACGTCATAGTATAGTATGTCGTCCAAATTTTGACAAAAAAGTTATACTATAGTATGTCGTCCAAATTTTGACAAAAAAGTCATAGTATAGTATGTTGTCCAAAATCACCCAAAAAAGTCATAGTATAGTATGTCGTCCAAAATCAGTCAAAAACGTCATAGTATAGTATGTCGTCCAAAATCACCCAAAAAAGTCATAGTATAGTATGTCGTCCAAAACCGGTCAAAAACGTCATAGTATAGTATGTCGTCCAAATTTTGATTAAAAAGTCATAGTATAGTATGTCGTCCCAATTTTGACAAAAAGTCATACTATGGTATGTCGTCCAAAATTGGTCCAAAAAGTCATAGTATAGTATGTCGTCCAAAATCGGTCAAAAACGTTATAGTATAGTATGTCATCCAAAATCACACACAAAAGTCATAGTATAGTATGTCGTCCAAAATCGGTCAAAAACGTTATAGTATAGTATGTCGTCCAAAATCACCCAAAAACGTCATAGTATAGTATGTCGTCCAAAATCGGTCAAAAACGTTATAGTATAGTATGTCGTCCAAAATCACACAAAAAAGTCATAGTATAGTATGTCGTCCAAATTTTGACAAAAAAGTCATACTATAGTGTGTCGTCCAAATTTTGACAAAAAAGTCATAGTATAGTATGTCGTCCAAAATTGGTCCAAAAAGTCATAGTATAGTATGTCGTCCAAAATCACACAAAAATGTCATAGTATAGTATGTCGTCCAAAATCACCCAAAAACGTCATAGTATAGTATGTCGTCCAAAATCACCCAAAAACGTCATAGTATAGTATGTCGTCCAAAATCACCCAAAAACGTCATAGTATAGTATGTCGTCCAAAATCACACAAAAAAGTCATAGTATAGTATGTCGTCCAAATTTTGACAAAAAAGTCATACTATAGTGCATCGTCCAAATTTTGACAAAAAAGTCATAGTATAGTATGTCGTCCAAAATTTGACAGTCATACTATAGCATGATGTATAAAATTTGTACGTCCAAATTTTGACAAAAAAGTTATAGTATAGTATGTCGTCCAAATTTTGACAAAAAAGTCATAGTATAGTATGTTGTCCAAAATCACCCAAAAAAGTCATAGTATAGTATGTCGTCCAAAATCAGTCAAAAACGTCATAGTATAGTATGTCGTCCAAATTTTGATTAAAAAGTCATAGTATAGTATGTCGTCCAAAATTGGTCCAAAAAGTCATAGTATAGTATGTCGTCCAAAATCACACAAAAACGTCATAGTATAGTATGTCGTCCAAAATCACCCAAAAACGTCATAGTATAGTATGTCGTCCAAAATCGGTCAAAAACGTTATAGTACAGTGTATGTCGTCCAAAATCACACAAAAACGTCATAGTATAGTATGTCGTCCAAAATCACCCAAAAACGTCATAGTATAGTATGTCGTCCAAAATCACCCAAAAACGTCATAGTATAGTATGTCGTCCAAAATCAGTCAAAAATGTCATAGTATAGTATGTCGTCCCAATTTTGACAAAAAGTCATACTATGGTATGTCGTCCAAATTTTTACAAAAAAGTCATACTATAGTGTGTCGTCCAAAATTTGACATAAAAGAGTAATACTATAGTGTGTCGTCCAAATTTTGACAAAAAAGTCATACTATAGTATGTCGTCCAAATTTTGACAAAAAAGTCATACTATAGTGTGTCGTACAAATTTTGACAAAAAAGTCATAGTATAGTATGTCGTCCAAAATTGGTCAAAAAAGTCATAGTATAGTATGTTGTCCAAAATCACCCAAAAAAGTCATAGTATAGTATGTCGTCCAAAATCAGTCAAAAACGTCATAGTATAGTATGTCGTCCAAATTTTGATTAAAAAGTCATAGTATAGTATGTCGTCCCAATTTTGACAAAAAGTCATACTATGGTATGTCTTTTCAAATTTTTACAAAAAAGTCATACTATAGTGTGTCGTCCAAAATTTGACAAAAAAGTCATACTATAGTGTGTCGTCCAAATTTTGACAAAAAAGTCATACTATAGTATGTCTTCCAAATTTTGACAAAAAAGTCATACTATAGTGTGTCGTCCAAATTTTGACAAAAAAGTCATAGTATAGTATGTCGTCCAAAATTGGTCCAAAAAGTCATAGTATAGTATGTCGTCCAAAATCACACAAAAACGTCATAGTATAGTATGTCGTCCAAAATCACCCAAAAAAGTCATAGTATAGTATGTCGTCCAAAATCGGTCAAAAACGTTATAGTACAGTGTATGTCGTCCAAAATCACACAAAAACATCATAGTATAGTATGTCGTCCAAAATCACACAAAAAAGTCATAGTATAGTATGTCGTCCAAAATCACCCAAAAACGTCATATTATAGTATGTCGTCCAAAATCACACAAAAACGTCATAGTATAGTATGTCGTCCAAAATCAGTCAAAAATGTCATAGTATAGTATGTCGTCCCAATTTTGACAAAAAGTCATTTTATGGTATGTCGTCCAAATTTTTACAAAAAAGTCATACTATAGTGTGTCGTCCAAAATTTGACATAAAAAAGTAATACTATAGTGTGTCGTCCAAATTTTGACAAAAAAGTCATACTATAGTATGTCGTCCAAATTTTGACAAAAAAGTCATAGTATAGTTTGTCGTCCAAAATCACACAAAAACGTCATAGTATAGTATGTCGTCCAAAATCACCCAAAAACGTCTTAGTATAGTATGTCGTCCAAAATCGGTCAAAAACGTTATAGTATAGTATGTCGTCCAAAATCACACAAAAAAGTCATAGTATAGTATGTCGTCCAAAATTGGTCCAAAAAGTCATAGTATAGTATGTCGTCCAAAATCACCCAAAAACGTCATAGTATAGTATGTCGACCAAAATCAGTCAAAAACGTCATAGTATAGTATGTCGTCCAAATTTTGATTAAAAAGTCATAGTATAGTATGTCGTCCCAATTTTGACAAAAAGTCATACTATGGTATGTCGTCCAAATTTTTACAAAAAAGTCATACTATAGTGTGTCGTCCAAAATTTGACAAAAAAGTCATACTATAGTGTCGTCCAAATTTTGACAAAAAAGTCATACTATAGTATGTCGTCCAAATTTTGACAAAAAAGTCATAGTATAGTATGTCGTCCAAAATTGGTCCAAAAAGTCATAGTATAGTATGTCGTCCAAAATCACACAAAAACGTCATAGTATAGTATGTCGTCCAAAATCACACAAAAACGTCATAGTATAGTATGTCGTCCAAAATCGGTCAAAAACGTTATAGTATAGTATGTCGTCCAAAATCACACAAAAAAGTCATAGTATAGTATGTCGTCCAAAATTGGTCCAAAAAGTCATAGTATAGTATGTCGTCCAAAATCACCCAAAAACGTCATAGTATAGTATGTCGTCCAAAATCGGTCAAAAACGTTATAGTATAGTATGTCGTCCAAAATCACACAAAAAAGTCATAGTATAGTATGTCGTCCAAATTTTGACAAAAAAGTCATACTATAGTGTGTCGTCCAAATTTTTACAAAAAAGTCATAGTATAGTGTGTCGTCCAAAATTGGTCCAAAAAGTCATAGTATAGTATGTCGTCCAAAATCACACAAAAATGTCATAGTATAGTATGTCGTCCAAAATCACCCAAAAACGTCATAGTATAGTATGTCGTCCAAAATCACCCAAAAACGTCATAGTATAGTATGTCGTCCAAAATCGGTCAAAAACGTTATAGTATAGTATGTCGTCCAAAATCACACAAAAAAGTCATAGTATAGTATGTCGTCCAAAATCGGTCAAAAACGTTATAGTATAGTATGTCGTCCAAAATCACACAAAAACGTTATAGTATAGTATGTCGTCCAAAATCACACAAAAACGTCATAGTATAGTATGTCGTCCAAAATCGGTCAAAAACGTTATAGTATAGTATGTCGTCCAAAATCACACAAAAAAGTCATAGTATAGTATGTCGTCCAAATTTTGACAAAAAAGTCATACTATAGTGCATCGTCCAAATTTTGACAAAAAAGTCATAGGATAGTATGTCGTCCAAAATTTGACAGTCATACTATAGCATGATGTATAAAATTTGTACGTCCAAATTTTGACAAAAAAGTTATACTATAGTATGTCGTCCAAATTTTGACAAAAAAGTCATAGTATAGTATGTTGTCCAAAATCACCCAAAAAAGTCATAGTATAGTATGTCGTCCAAAATCAGTCAAAAACGTCATAGTATAGTATGTCGTCCAAATTTTGATTAAAAAGTCATAGTATAGTATGTCGTCCCAATTTTGACAAAAAGTCATACTATGGTATGTCTTTTCAAATTTTTACAAAAAAGTCATACTATAGTGTGTCGTCCAAAATTTGACAAAAAAGTCATACTATAGTGTGTCGTCCAAATTTTGACAAAAAAGTCATACTATAGTATGTCGTCCAAATTTTGACAAAAAAGTCATACTATAGTGTGTCGTCCAAATTTTGACAAAAAAGTCATAGTATAGTATGTCGTCCAAAATTGGTCCAAAAAGTCATAGTATAGTATGTCGTCCAAAATCACACAAAAACGTCATAGTATAGTATGTCGTCCAAAATCACCCAAAAACGTCATAGTATAGTATGTCGTCCAAAATCGGTCAAAAACGTTATAGTACAGTGTATGTCGTCCAAAATCACACAAAAACATCATAGTATAGTATGTCGTCCAAAATCACACAAAAAAGTCATAGTATAGTATGTCGTCCAAAATCACCCAAAAACGTCATAGTATAGTATGTCGTCCAAAATCACACAAAAACGTCATAGTATAGTATGTCGTCCAAAATCGGTCAAAAACGTCATAGTATAGTATGTCGTCCAAAATCACACAAAAAGTCATAGTATAGTATGTCGTCCAAAATTGGTCCAAAAAGTCATAGTATAGTATGTCGTCCAAAATCAGTCAAAAACGTCATAGTATAGTATGTCGTCCAAAATTGGTCCAAAAAGTCATAGTATAGTATGTCGTCCAAAATCACACAAAAACGTCATAGTATAGTATGTCGTCCAAAATCACCCAAAGACGTCATAGTATAGTATGTCGTCCAAAATCTGTCCAAAAAGTCATAGTATGTCGTCCAAAATCACCCAAAAACGTCGTAGTATAGTATGTCGTGCAAAATCGGTCCAAAAAGTCGTAGTATAGTATGTCGTCCAAAACCGGTCAAAAACGTCATAGTATAGTATGTCGTCCAAATTTTGATTAAAAAGTCATAGTATAGTATGTCGTCCCAATTTTGACAAAAAGTCATACTATGGTATGTCGTCCAAAATTTGACAAAAAAGTCATACTATAGTGTGTCGTCCAAATTTTGACAAAAAAGTCATACTATAGTGTGTCGTCCAAATTTTGACAAAAAAGTCATAGTATAGTATGTCGTCCAAAATCTGTCAAAAAAGTCATAGTATAGTATGTCGTCCAAAATCAGTCAAAAACGTCATAGTATAGTATGTCGTCCAAAATCACCCAAAAACGTCATAGTATAGTATGTCGTCCAAAATCAGTCAAAAACATAATAGTATAGTATTTCGTCCAAAATCTGGCAAAAACGTCATAGTATAGTATGTCGTCCAAATTTTGACAAAAAAGTCATACTATAGTGCATCGTCCACATTATGACAAAAAAGTCATAGTATAGCATGTCGTCCAAATTTTGACAAAAAATTCATAGTATAGTTTGTCGTCCAAAATTTGATAAAAAGTCATACTACAATATGACGTCAAAAACTTGACAAAAAAGTCATAGTATAGTATGTCGTCCAAATTTTGACAAAAAAGTCATACTATAGTATGTCGTCCAAATTTTGACAAAAAAGTCATACTATATAGTATGTCGTCCAAATTTTGACAAAAAAGTCATAGTATAGTATGTCGTCCAAAACCACCCAAAAAAGTCATAGTATAGTATGTCATCCAAAATCACCCAAAAAAGTCATAGTATAGTATGTCGTCCAAAATCACCCAAAAAAGTCATAGTATAGTATGTCGTCCAAAATCACCCAAAAAAGTCATACCATAGTTTGTCGTCCAAATTTTGACAAAAGTCATACTATAGTTTATCATACAAAATTTGACAAAAAAGTCATAGTAGTATGTCTTCCAAATTTTGACAAAAAGTCATACAATGATATGACGTAAAAATTGGAGAGCATGTCGTCCAAATTTTGATTGAAGTCATACTATGGTATGTCATACAAAATTTGACAAAAAAGTCACATAGTATGTTGTACAAAATTTTACAAAAAAGTCATTGTATAGCATGTCGTACAAAATTTGATACAAAAAGTCATACTTTAGTATGTCGTCCAAAATTTGACAAAAAAGTCATACTATAGTTTGTCGTCCAAATTTTGACAAAAAAGTCATACTATAGTGTATCGTACAAAATTTGACAAAAAAGTCATAGAAGTATGTCGTCTAAATTTTGACAAAAAGGTCATAGTATAGCATGTCGTCCAAATTTTGACAAAAAAGTCATACTATAGTGTATCATACAAAATTTGACAAAAAAGTCATACTATAGTATGTCGTCCAAATTTTGACAAAAAAGTCATACTATAGTGTGTCGTCCAAATTTTGACAAAAAAGTCATAGTATAGTATGTCGTCCAAAATTGGTCCAAAAAGTCATAGTATAGTATGTCGTCCAAAATCACCCAAAAACGTCATAGTATAGTATGTCGTCCAAAATCACCCAAAAACGTCATAGTATAGTATGTCGTCCAAAATCAGTCAAAAATGTCATAGTATAGTATGTCGTCCCAATTTTGACAAAAAGTCATACTATGGTATGTCGTCCAGATTTTTACAAAAAAGTCATACTATAGTGTGTCGTCCAAAATTTGACATAAAAAAGTAATACTATAGTGTGTCGTCCAAATTTTGACAAAAAAGTCATACCATAGTTTGTCGTCCAAATTTTGACAAAAGTCATACTATAGTTTATCATACAAAATTTGACAAAAAAGTCATAGTAGTATGTCTTCCAAATTTTGACAAAAAGTCATACAATGATATGACGTAAAAATTGGAGAGCATGTCGTCCAAATTTTGATTGAAGTCATACTATGGTATGTCATACAAAATTTGACAAAAAAGTCACATAGTATGTTGTACAAAATTTTACAAAAAAGTCATTGTATAGCATGTCGTACAAAATTTGATACAAAAAGTCATACTTTAGTATGTCGTCCAAAATTTGACAAAAAAGTCATACTATAGTTTGTCGTCCAAATTTTGACAAAAAAGTCATACTATAGTGTATCGTACAAAATTTGACAAAAAAGTCATAGAAGTATGTCGTCTAAATTTTGACAAAAAGGTCATAGTATAGCATGTCGTCCAAATTTTGACAAAAAAGTCATACTATAGTGTATCATACAAAATTTGACAAAAAAGTCATAGTAGTATGTCTTCCAAATTTTGACAAAAAGTCATACAATGATATGACGTAAAAATTGGAGAGCATGTTGTCCAAATTTTGATTGAAGTCATACTATGGTATGTCATACAAAATTTGACAAAAAAGTCACATAGTATGTTGTACAAAATTTTACAAAAAAGTCATTGTATAGCATGTCGTCCAAATTTTGACAAAAAAGTCATAGTATAGCATGTCGTCCAAATTTTGACAAAAAAGTCATACAATGATATGACGTAAAAATTGGAGAGCATGTCGTCCAAATTTTGGATTGAAAAGTCATACTATGGTATGTCGTCCAAAATTTGACAAAAAAGTCATACTTTAGTATGTCGTCCAAATTTTGACAAAAAAGTCATACTATAATATGTTGTCCAAATTTTGACAAAAAAGTCATACTATAGTGTATCGTACAAAATTTGACAAAAAAAGTCATAGTAGTATGTCGTCCAAATGTTGACAAAAAAGTCATAGTATATAGCATGTCGTCCAAATTTTGACAAAAAAGTCATAGTATAGCATGTCGTCCAAATTTTGACAAAAAAGTCATAGTATAGCATGTCGTCCAAATTTTGACAAAAAAGTCATAGTATAGCATGTCCTCCAAATTTTGACAAAAAAGTCATAGTATAATATGACGTCAAAAATTTGACAAAAAAGTCATAGTATAGCATGTAGTCCAACTTTTGACAAAAAAGTATAGTATAGCATGTCGTCCAAATTTTGACAAAAAGTCATAGTATAGTATGTCGTCCAAAATTTGATAAAAAGTCATACTACAATATGACGTCAAAAACTTGACAAAAAAGTCATAGTATAGCATATAGTCCAAATTTTGATAAAGTCATACTACAATATGACGTCAAAAACTTGACAAAAAAGTCATAGTATAGCATGTAGTCCAAATTTTGACAAAAAAGTCATACTACAATATGACGTCAAAAACTTGACAAAAAAGTCATAGTATAGCATGTAGTCCAAATTTTGACAAAAAAAAGTCATACTATAATATGACGTCTAAAATTTGACAGTCATACTATAGCATGTCGTATAAAATTTGTACGTCCAAATTTTGAAAAAAGTCAGTATAGTGTCGTCCAAATTTTGACAAAAAAGTCATACTATAGTTTGTCGTACAAAATTTGACAAAAAAGTCATAGAAGTATGTCGTACAAAATTTGATAGAAAGTCATTCTTTAGTAAGTTGTCCAAACTTTGACAAAAATGTCATACTTTAGTATGTCGTCCAAAATTTGACAAAAAAGTCATAGTATAGCATGTTGTCCAAATTTTGACAAAAAAGTCATAGTATAGCACGTCGTCCAAATTTTGACAAAAAAGTCATACAATGATATGACGTAAAAATTGGAGAGCATGTCGTCCAAATTTTGATTGAAAAGTCATACTATGGTATGTCGTCCAAAATTTGACAAAAAAGTCATTGTATAGCATGTCGTCCAAAATTTGATACAAAAAGTCATTCTTTAGTATGTCGTCCAAAATTTGACAAAAAAGTCATACTACAATATGACGTCAAAAACTTGACAAAAAAGTCATACTATAATATGTTGTCCAAATTTTGACAAAAAAGTCATACTATAGTGTATCGTACAAAATTTGACAAAAAAAGTCATAGTAGTATGTCGTCCAAATGTTGACAAAAAAGTCATAGTATATAGCATGTCGTCCAAATTTTGACAAAAAAGTCATAGTATAGCATGTCGTCCAAATTTTGACAAAAAAGTCATAGTATAGCATGTCCTCCAAATTTTGACAAAAAAGTCATAGTATAATATGACGTCAAAAATTTGACAAAAAAGTCATAGTATAGCATGTAGTCCAACTTTTGACAAAAAAGTATAGTATAGCATGTCGTCCAAATTTTGACAAAAAGTCATAGTATAGTATGTCGTCCAAAATTTGATAAAAAGTCATACTACAATATGACGTCAAAAACTTGACAAAAAAGTCATAGTATAGCATATAGTCCAAATTTTGATAAAGTCATACTACAATATGACGTCAAAAACTTGACAAAAAAGTCATAGTATAGCATGTAGTCCAAATTTTGACAAAAAAGTCATACTACAATATGACGTCAAAAACTTGACAAAAAAGTCATAGTATAGCATGTAGTCCAAATTTTGACAAAAAAAGTCATACTATAATATGACGTCTAAAATTTGACAGTCATACTATAGCATGTCGTATAAAATTTGTACGTCCAAATTTTGAAAAAAGTCAGTATAGTGTCGTCCAAATTTTGACAAAAAAGTCATACTATAGTTTGTCGTACAAAATTTGACAAAAAAGTCATAGAAGTATGTCGTACAAAATTTGATAGAAAGTCATTCTTTAGTAAGTTGTCCAAACTTTGACAAAAATGTCATACTTTAGTATGTCGTCCAAAATTTGACAAAAAAGTCATAGTATAGCATGTCGTCCAAATTTTGACAAAAAAGTCATAGTATAGCACGTCGTCCAAATTTTGACAAAAAAGTCATACAATGATATGACGTAAAAATTGGAGAGCATGTCGTCCAAATTTTGATTGAAAAGTCATACTATGGTATGTCGTCCAAAATTTGACAAAAAAGTCATTGTATAGCATGTCGTCCAAAATTTGATACAAAAAGTCATTCTTTAGTATGTCGTCCAAAATTTGACAAAAAAGTCATACTACAATATGACGTCAAAAACTTGACAAAAAAGTCATAGTATAGCATGTAGTCCTAATTTTGACAAAAAAAGTCATACTATAATATGACGTCTGAAATTTGACAGTCATACTATAGCATGTCGTATAAAATTTGTACGTCCAAATTTTGAAAAAAGTCAGTATAGTGTCGTCCAAATTTTGACAAAAAAGTCATACTATAGTTTGTCGTACAAAATTTGACAAAAAAGTCATAGAAGTATGTCGTACAAAATTTGATAGAAAGTCATTCTTTAGTAAGTTGTCCAAACTTTGACAAAAATGTCATACTTTAGTATGTCGTCCAAAATTTGACAATAAAGTCATAGTATAGCATGTCGTCCAAATTTTGACAAAAAAGTCATAGTATAGCACGTCGTCCAAATTTTGACAAAAAGTCATACAATGATATGACGTAAAAATTGGAGAGCATGTCGTCCAAATTTTGATTGAAAAGTCATACTATGGTATGTCGTCCAAAATTTTACAAAAAAGTCATTGTATAGCATGTCGTCCAAAATTTGATACAAAAAGTCATTCTTTAGTATGTCGTCCAAAATTTGACAAAAAAGTCATACTTTAGTATGTCGTCCAAACGTTGACAAAAAAGTCATACTATAGTATGTCGTACAACATTTGACAAAAGTCATAGTACAATTTGGACAACCCAAATTTTGACAAAAAAGTCATACTATAATATGACGTCTAAAATTTGACAAAAAGTCATACTTTAGCATGTCGTCCAAAGTTTGACAAAAAGTCCTACCATAATACGACGTCAAAAATTTGACAAAAAATTCATAGTATAGTATGTCGTTAAATATTTGACAAAACAAGTTTGATGCACTTATTTCAATCAAGGAAACTTAAGTTATTCACTCTTTTAAGTCCATCTGTTTACATAATTTGGCTCACATGAAAAATGGGTTCAAACTAAAGGTGCTATCTTCTATGTTGTGAATCAGATCCAGATGTAAAAGCTGAAATCTTTTGTCTTATATTCATCTTTTGATGTCAAACCCAAATATTTTCAGTTTATGGTGAAAATAAAGGAATTGGCCTCCCTGTTCAAATTCTATAGGAGAAACTGTACATATATACATGTGTGTATGTGTATATATACTGACATAAATAACAATAGAAACAATATTAGGGGAAACAGATGATATGGAGACACACACACACACACACACAAAGAAAACTTGACAGATTTAAAGCAGCTATATGTGAGATGTTGACAACTGTAGCCCCTAGTGTTAGAAAAAGGTACTGCAGTAGAAATGAGTGTGAATGTAAAACTTGAGTCTGACCTGGAAAATATCGTTCAGGAACTTTAGAGACGTAGAAAATCAGCGCTACCGTTGCGATGACATACATTCCCAAGATACGAGGAAGAAACGCCTGAAGAACAATAGATAAATCAACATCATTACACACGATTTATAATAAAGAATAAAAAACCTTTCTGGAAATGTTCATTTGAGCTTTTTCAGTAAAGGGACATGCATATTAAAGGGCCACTTCACCCCTAAAACATATAGAGTTTTATACAGAGATAAAGAGCAGATTAATGCCTCATTCACAGAACAACACAGCAAAATAAAATAGTCCACATCAAAGTGTAAAATAAAATCCCTGCACAGGTTAGAAAATCAAAGTCACTACACCTTAACTGCAAAAAGAAAACAAACTAAAGAGTGTGAAAAGAAAACACTGTAGAAGTTTCATAAAGACCTCATGGTTTTTTCTTCATTTGACCAAGTGTAAATATGTGTGAAACAGCCCTTTAATAAAGATTCAAACATGTAAATATGTCACTTTACAGCTGAGACAGGTTCATGTTAGAAGAAACACAAAAACAAAGGGACCATCCAGGGGTTTCTGAGGTGTGGGTGTGTTGCCGGGGCAGAAGTGGGCGTGTCTGACCTGTACGAGCTCGGGGGAGGAGCCTCCCGTGATGTAGATCCAGTGGACGGTGGGGACGAGGCCGTAAACGGCCACCGAGCAGAAGATAAGCGAGCGCAGCTGTTTCCACTGTTTACTGAGGAAGTGAGGATGAATCTGAGCGAAGAAGACGGCGACGATCATCGCCAACACGCTCAGCAGGTAAACCTGACGCCAGTACTGCAGGACACACAGGTCAACACAGGCAAGACATTAAGAGGTTTTATAAAAAACATAAGCAATTATTCAAAACAAACAAAAGAAAATTAATTAATGAACATTTTCCCTGATAAAGATGATTGTAAAACTGCAACGATTCATCTGCCATTAACTTAAATATTCACATTTAAGAAGCTGAAAATGACAGAAAGTAGAAAATATTCACATTTAAGAAGCTGAAGAATGAGAGAAAGTAGAAAATATTCACATTTAAGAAGCTGAAAAATGACAGAAAGTGGAAAATATTCACATTTAAGAAGCTGAAAAATGATAAAGTAGAAAATATTGATATTTAAGAAGCTGAAAAATGACAGTAGAATATATTCAAATTTAAGAAGCTGAAAAATGACAGAAAGTGGAAAATATTCACATTTAAGAAGCTGAAAAATTACAAACTAGAAAAATTCACATTTAAGAAGCTGAAAAATGACAGAGTAGAAAGTATTCACATTTAAGAAGCTGAAAATGACAGAAAGTGGAAAATATTCACATTTAAGAAGCTGAAATATGACAGAAAGTAGAAAATATTCACATTCAAGAAGCTGATAAATGACAGAAAGTAGAAAATATTCACATTCAAGAAGCAGAAAAATTACAGAAAGTAGAAAATATTCACATTCAAGAAGCAGAAAAATGACAGAAAGTAAAAATATTCACATTTGAGAAGCTGAAAAATGTCAAGTGGAAAATATTCACATTTTAGAAGCTGAAAAATGACAGAAAGTGGAAAATATTCACATTTTAGAAGCTAAAAAATGACAGAAAGTGGAAAATATTCACATTTAAGAAGCTAAAAAATGACAGAAAGTGGAAAATATTCACATTTAAGAAGCTGAAAAATGACAGAAAGTAAAAATATTCACATTTAAGAAGCTGATAAATGTCCAGTGGAAAATATTCACATTTAAGAAGCTGAAAAATGACAGAAAGTGGAAAATATTCACATTTAAGAAGCTGAAAAATGTCAAGTGGAAAATATTCACATTTTAGAAGCTGAAAAATGACAGAAAGTGGAAAATATTCACATTTCAGAAGCTAAAAAATGACAGAAAGTGGAAAATATTCACATTTAAGAAGCTAAAAAATGACAGAAAGTGGAAAATATTCACATTTAAGAAGCTGAAAAATGACAGAAAGTAAAAATATTCACATTTAAGAAGCTGATAAATGTCCAGTGGAAAATATTCACATTTAAGAAGCTGAAAAATGACAGAAAGTGGAAAATATTCACATTTAAGGAGCTGAAAAATGACAGAGTAGAAAATATTGACATTTAAGAAGCTGAAAAATGACAAACTAGAACATATTCATATTTAAGAAGCTGAAAAATTACAAACTAGAAAATATTCACATTTAAGAAGCTGACAATGACAGACAGTAGAAAATATTCACATTTAAGAAGCTGAAAAATGACAGAAAGTAGAAAATATTCACATTTAAGAAGCTGAAAAACGACAGAAAGTAGAAAATATTCACATTTAAGAAGCTAAAAAAATGACAGAAAGTGGAAAATATTCACGTTTAAGAAGCTGAAAAATGACAGAGTAGAAAATATTCACATTTAAGAAGCTGAAAAATGACAAACTGGAACATATTCATATTTAAGAAGCTGAAAAATGACAGAAAGTAGAAAATATCACATTTAAGAAGCTGAAAATGTCAAGAAGCAGAAAATATTCTGAGAAGCTGAAATAACAGAGTAGAAAATATTCACATTTAAGAAGCTGAAAAATGACAGAAACTAGGAAATATTACATTTAAAAAGCTAAAAATGACAGAAAGTAGAAAATATTCACATTTAAGAAGCTGAAAAATGAACGAAACAACTCATTAATTATAATAATAATCATGTTTCAGCTCGAAATTGATCAAAATAGACTCCTATTTTTCCAACTCTCTTAATAGATATTTAAATAGAATTCTAAATAAAAATTTGATACAAAAATTGAGGTATAATTGTTCTGAGCTAAATTAATCCTGTTAATTCTGTTAATCCTGCAACACAAACACAGTGACGACATGTAGAATTGAAATATAAAAAAAAAAAGGATCATGATTACATAGTTTAGTTTCTAACCATTTTGAAGATGACTTCAGATTAAATAAAAGTCTCTTCTTTTAGTTTCATAATTTTTAATAATGTAAAGATTCTGCTTCAGTTGCTTTTGTGTTAAAAATCAAACGTGATTCTGAATAAATCAGGTTTCATGAATCTCATGTAAAAAGTAAACTATTGTTATTTATTGTTGTTAAAGTAAAAGTGTGTTTATCACAGTCCAGAGAGAGTGGGGACGTAAAGTCTTTCTGTGTAAAGTGTTAAAGTCTGGACGGCCTCGTCTCCGTCCCTTCTGTCCGTCTGTGTGGATCCAGGCCTCGGTCCAGTCACACGTCCTCATGTGTTGAGTCCTGCTGAATTTCACAGTGAATAAATTTGCACCAGAAGAAACGAGGCAGAAAAACGCGGCCTTGCGTCGAGCGACGGCAGCCAAATTTCTCCCAGAGAAAAGAAGCCGAGCAGAGAACAGACACCGTGTTCTTTCCTCCACAGACACGGAGCGTCTCAGAGACCCACTTTGCTTTTTCTAAATATAAAAAGCAGTTTTCTCCTTGGGGACTTGGCGTCCCGCAGGAGAGCAGCCACCCAGCAGTGGAGCCCCAGTCTTGGCACGGACGCGGGCCTTCGCACCGAGACGCGGCGCAGACTCGCGAGCGTCATATGGTCGGGAACAGGAGTGACGGACGGCGCCGTGAACGCGGCCATCTGGTTTGAGCTGGAGCAGATTTCTGCTGCGTTCTGGGGCAAAATAACCCGGCGCTTCCAATATGCGGGGGAAAGCGCGCAGCGAGGAGCGCGGCCAAGTTTAAAAAAACAGAAAAGAAGAAACAGGGTGGTGGGCGGCTGGAATGAGGAACTGAAACTGGCTTGTGTCATCGGAGGCTGGATTCCAAACGACGAGCGCAGAGAAGGTGTCGTGTCGCTTATTCACCAGGAACAATGAGTCACTCACTGAGCCAGACGGTGGCGCCGCTTCAGCTTTAATCAATTACTCAAGTTACTGCTACTGCTGCTACTGCTGCTGCTGCTGCTGCTGATGATGATGATGATGATGATGATGAAGAGTCTCCAGAGACAACGACGTCTTTACAGCAACAAGCATCAAACACAGAAACCGTCTTTGTTTTTTCACACGTGTTAAAAAGGAGAATAATAATGAACTGATTCAGATTTAAATTTCACTTGACTTTTATATTTACAAAGCACTTTGATTTAAAAAGTGAAAACAAGACTTTCTCTTTTGTCCAAAGCAACAATGAAAACGTTGCATTTATGTATAATTAATGAGTATAAAACACTGATCAATAAATAATAGAATCAATAAATGACAGCCTTTGCAGCTTTTATCTGAATTGTTTTTCATTACTATTTTGGTTTGGAAGTGAATAATATAATTTATATTCAACACAAAAATGTATATCATTAGATTAAAATATATATTAAATGAAATCATTTATGGATGTCTTATAGTTATATTAAATTATGATTATACAATATAACTCATTTCCTCAATCACCAGAGAAACAAACATTTGAGTGATTTACAGGAATCAATGACTGCAATGAAGAAAAGATCATTAATCACTTTAGTTTCTTTGATTTTCCAGCTTCTTAAATGTGAAGATTTTTCTTTTCTTTGCGCCATAAAAACAAAGAAATCATTGAAACGTTAGAGATCATCATCAAACCACTAATTAATGAATGGATCATTAAAATAAGTGTTAGTTATTTGCAGCTCCTCTAGAATCATTTTCTATTGATTCTTTTGTCATTTTTAAAATCATTTTAAAACACAGATGTTTGTAAATAAATAAATAAAGCAGCTTTTTGACAATTTGACTCTTGTTAAATCTCAGCTAAATAAATACATTTCTATTCTTATATTAAAAGCATCAAATACATAAATCACAGACTTCTCTGTCTAAACATTAACACAAACTGACGATTACAGGAAAAATATATTCTTGAGATTTAGAAAACAAAAACTAAATCAATAAAATCTCATAACTAATCTCTTTATTTTAATCTTTTTTAACCGTTACATTAAATGTGCATGTTGTTTAAATGTATCTTTTCATATTGAATATGGAATTAATTCAGATTATTTTTTTAAATAATAATTTTAATTATTCATTTAAAATCCACTTCATGTTTTGAGACTAAAACAGGAAGTGATAAACATCTGCCTCAGTGTAACCATGGCAACGGGAAACGCGTCAATGAACTCACGTTGTTGCAGTAGAAGGTGTAGAAGACTCCGGGGACGTAACAACCCAGGATCCCGACGGACACGCCAGCGCAGTCCAGCGCCATCCAGCGGCGAGCGGTTTTCTCTGAGCGGTGACAGCAGAAGACGTGATAACACACGGAACACAGGAGACACACCTGAGACACCAGAGACATGAGACAGGAGAGACACAGTTTATAAACTCACACCAAACCTCAGAGAGGCACAGGAGCTGCTGGTCCTCTGCTGCCTCGTGTGGTCACTATGTGTCACTGAGTTAAGTCTAAATGAAATATGTGTAAAGCTGAATTCACTCAAATCAGACATTTGAACTCAGTGATGGAGGCAGCAGTGTGTGTGTGTGTGTGTGTGTGTGTGTGTGTGTGTGTGTGTGTGTGTGTGTGCGATGTTAAAATCACTGATTTTCTCTATGAACTTTGGTGTGGGAGAGTGAGTGCTTTACAGACTTCTGTCTGACAGTGAGATAAAGACGTGAACGCGTTCTGAAGATATCGCAGACTTAAACTGACGTAGATTTTATGACGCAAGTCTTTGGTTTAGTGAATAAAAATCTGCTTTTTCTCCTTGTGTGTCTGTTGGCAGCCATTTTGTTTTGATGGAGACTCAGGTTGTGTCTTCACATGTTTCTGTGCCTCAGACTTTTACTCCAGTGTCTCACTATCTATCGTTTTCTCACAGTTTCACTCACACAACTGAACAGACCAGTTGATCCATGTCATGTGACGGAGCGGCTCAGTTCTTCAACAGTGATGTTTTAACGTGTGAGTGAACTCAGTAAAGTCACGTACCTGGAAACAGAAGAGTCCGATGGAGTAGATGACGTAATCTTCTCTGGAGGCGCCGAGTGCCGGCAGCACGGACGCCATGTTGTAGACGCCGAGACAGAAGAAGAGCAGGAAACCGAGCAAATGACTCCAGATATTCACTGTCTCATTGGACAGAATGAAGAGGCTGAGGAGTTTAAAACAACAGTCACTGCAGACACCCATCTCATTTATATCATCAAAAATCAATCATCTGATCAGTAATCAGACTCCATCAAAAACATATTTAAATGTATTTTATAATCAGATGTTTATTCATTAAAAACAACACAAGTCAAAAGTTGATTCTAATTTTGATATGATGTGAATATCTTCTATATTTCCACATGATGTATGTAATTATTTATACATTTACACTGACCAATATTATCAGTATGAGCTCTCCGATTATGTGGTTTATGAATATTTCTCTGTGTGATTTCATTTTTTTTTTTTAATTTCTTTGTTTTATTTTTTAATTTAAAAAAGCTCAGCTAAATAAATATGCTTACATTTCTCAAATTAAAAGCATCAAATAAATGACTAATTCACTTCTGGATCCAAACATTATTGTGTTGTAAATGTTTCTGTAATATATAGAATTATATATATAAACAAACAAAGTGCAGTTAGTCAGGTTGTAATTGTTGTGTTAAAATGCGCAGATGATGGGATTTTACACTGTATTCTGTACATTGTATGTATACTTCACTTCTGTGGTGTAAATAAAGGTTATATAAAATAAGAATGAAATGATTTTGCTCTTTTTGTTTGGTCTGAAATAAAGAAACACTGAGCTGAGTTTTACATAAATCCGCTGATTAAAACAATGACGACACTGTGCATTTGGATAAAGAAAGATAATAAAAACCTGCTGATGCAGAGTCTGGAGGGCAGGTAGGCTCTGTATCCGTCTGTGATGTAAGGGTTTTCTCTGAGAAACACAGGGATCTGCTCATACGTGTACAGTCGGATGCCTCGAGGTGCCAGAACAGGCCAGTACTGATAACCAGCTCCCAGCTCCATGTAGTGAGACGCCTGCGCCTTTTTCTGCACCTTCTGAGGCATGACTGTGTCTCAGGGCTGAGGAGTCCACTTCACTGTGACCTGGAGCTGCTGAGAAACCACGGCACAGAAAAATCACTATAACACGAGTGACTGAACAGCAGAGAGAGATTTAACAATAATTTAAGGTGTTAACTGACCACGGTGACCAACACAGATACAAATAAATCTTTTAACTATTAACTGAGAATATTTGTGTCACAATTAGGGCTGTAATTATCTTTTATTTTAATAATTAATAAATCATTTGGTCCATAAAATGTCAGAAAATGTGTACAAATATTGATCAGTGTTTGTCAAACGTGAAAATGAGGACGTTCTCAAACGTCTTGTTTTTGACCACAAACCAAAATGATTCAGTTTGAATCGTTTCTTTGTTTTATGGAGCAAAGAAACTATATACACACATTAGATATAAATATTCACATTTAAGAAGCTGAAAAATCACAGAAAGCTGAAAATATTCACATTTAAGCAGAAAAATGACAGAAAGTGGAAAATATTCACATTTAAGCAGAAAAATGACAGAAAGTGGAAAATATTCACATTTAAGCTGAAAAATCACAGAATGTCGAAAATAGTCACATTTAAGATGAAAAATCACAGAATGTAGAAAATATTCACATTTAAGATGAAAAATCACAGAAAGTAGAAAATATTCACATTTAAGCTGAAAAATCACAGAAAGTAGAAAATATTCACATTTAAGCTGAAAAATCACAGAAAGTGGAAAATATTCACATTTAAGCTGAAAAATCACAGAAAGTAGAAAATATTCACATTTAAGCTGAAAAATCACAGAAAGTAGAAAATATTCACATTTAAGCTGAAAAATCACAGAAAGTAGAAAATATTCACATTCAAGCTGAAAAATCACAGAAAGTAGAAAATATTCACATTCAAGCTGAAAAATCACAGAAAGTAGAAAATATTCACATTCAAGCTGAAAAATCACAGAAAGTAGAAAATATTCACATTTAAGATGAAAAATCACAGAAAGTAGAAAATATTCACATTCAAGCTGAAAAATCACAGAAAGTAGAAAATATTCACATTCAAGCTGAAAAATCACAGAAAGTAGAAGCCACTTAAACTGGTTATACAATTATCGTAATAGTTGATGATTAATCTAATAACCTTTGCAGCCCTATTCACAATTATCCTAACAAAATTATAATTGTTATTCTGTCAGTTCACAAACTTAATTTAGTATCTTTTTTATCAGCTTTTCAGAAAATGTGAATACAAAATTCAGCAAAAGCAGATGAAACAATTTGACCAAAGACGTGATTAACAGTTTAAAAGAAAATAAGTCATATCACGAAAAACAGGTTAATAATAATGTTCCGCTGAATTAAACATGTGGAAAAACAAGAATCTTGACGAAATCATTTAAAATAACGAGGTTCTGGAACGGTTAGTACGTTGGAGTTCCCCCTTGTAGCGCTTCAAAATAAATCACTAGGACTGTACGTTGGTGAGATGTGGTCATGTGAAATATGAACAGTTCTCTGCACTCGCAACTATCATGAAAACAGAAATTCACCAACATGAACTTAGTGAATGTTTTGATCACATAATAATATTCTGACCCAAGAATAGGAGAAGAAATCATAAGTTAAAGAAAAAGCTTTTCATATTAACGATTCAGATCTAAATATGAGTTTATATTCAGATCTAAATATGAGTTTATATACAGATCTAAATGAGTTTATATTCAGATCTAAATATAAGTTTATATAATATATATAATATATATATATAAATATGAGTTTATATACAGATCTAAATATGAGTTAATATTCAGATCTAAATATGAGTTTATATACAGATCTAAATATGAGTTTATATTCAGATCTAAATATGAGTTTATATTCATCTCTAAATATGAGTTTATATACAGATCTTAATATGAGTTTATATACAGATCTAAATATGAGTTTATATTCATCTCTAAATATGAGTTTATATTCAGATCTAAATATGAGTTTATATACAGATCTAAATATGAGTTTATATTCATCTCTAAATATGAGTTTATTTTCAGATCTAAATATGAGTTTATATACTGATCTAAATATGAGTTTATATTCATCTCTAAATATGAGTTTATATTCAGATCTAAATATGAGTTTATATACAGATCTAAATATGAGTTTATATACAGATCTAAATATGAGTTTATATTCAGATCTAAATATGAGTTTATATTCAGATCTAAATATAAGTTTATATACAGATCTAAATATGACTTTATATTCAGATCTAAATATGAGTTTATATTCAGATCTAAATATAAGTTTATATACAGATCTAAATATAAGTTTATATACAGATCTAAATATGAGTTTATATTCAGATCTAAATATGAGTTTATATTCAGATCTAAATATAAGTTTATATACAGATCTAAATATAAGTTTATATACAGATCTAAATATTAGTTTATATTCAGATCTAAATATAAGTTTATATACAGATCTAAATATGAGTTTATATTCAGATCTAAATATGAGTTTATATTCAGATCTAAATATAAGTTTATATTCAGATCTAAATATAAGTTTATATACAGATCTAAATATTAGTTTATATTCAGATCTAAATATAAGTTTATATACAGATCTAAATATGAGTTTATATTCAGATCTTAATATAAGTTTATATACAGATCTAAATATGAGTTTATATTCAGATCTAAATATGAGTTTATATACAGATCTAAATATGAGTTTATATTCAGATCTAAATATGAGTTTATATTCAGATCTAAATATAAGTTTATATACAGATCTAAATATGAGTTTATATTCAGATCTAAATATAAGTTTATATACAGATCTAAATATGAGTTTATATTCAGATCTAAATATAAGTTTATATACAGATCTAAATATGAGTTTATATTCAGATCTAAATATGAGTTTATATACAGATCTAAATATGAGTTTATATTCAGATCTAAACTCCAGTAAAAGGCTAATTTTGAGACATATTAAATAGATATTTAATCAGTCCTAGCGCATAAACTTTATTGAAACAGTTAACGACACAATTGAAAATGATTAATATCGCAAAAAATCATTTCTAGCTATTTAGCTAATCTCACTCTGTACATGAGGGGGAGCTGTCGAGCATCAAATCACAACAGAGAGATTTTGTTTGACCAGACGAGATTCATTTGTCACGTACTTTAATCCGTAATATAAACCTACAGACCGACATGAACTCTGGAAAATGCCGAGTCTTGTCTGGCAGACAAACCTGTTGTGTAGCAGACATTGTTTTAATCCTAAAACAAGAGAATTGGTCACAGAAGTCTGACTGAACAGGCTAACTGTGCTAACTGCTAACACAGCGCTTCGTTTTCCATAGAAAATAAACAAAACAAAATAATAACTCACCTTTTAGTGAAGTGAATTATACGTTAGTTTCATGCCGTGCTTTATAATTATGTGTGCGCCTTTAAAATTGGTGATAATATTGATCGAAACACAACGCGAGGTTTTTCTAAGTTTGTGCGACATCTTGTTCCAAATTATCGCTGACGTCATCAGTGATGGACCCGTGGGGGTATGTCCATGGAGCGCCTGCGTAAAAAACACAAAATCAAAACAAAGTCAATTAAACGTAAACATTCTGTTGTAGTAATAATAATAATAACAATAATGATAATGATAATGGTAATAATAGTCATAATAGTAATAATAATAATAATATTATTATTATTATAACAATAATAATAATTATGATGATAATAACAACAACAATAATAACAATAATAAAATCAATAATACAGTTGAGAACAGAGAAAAAAGTTTTAATGTAGATTTTGAAGAAGCTTGGGCCATTGAATTGGGGCATTGAATGTTTAAGCCAAAACAAAATGAAACTTATTAAAACTATCAGGCTTAAAAAGTAC